>NC_141162.1:71056265-71357917 GCF_053477565.2 Lygodium microphyllum
AACACACCCAATCAGCAACAACATCGAAAGACGAGGTGCCATTGATAGGTCGAAGGCTAAAGCAGAGCTTGGAGAGAAGGAGAAGAAGAAGAGAATGTGAAGGAAGAGAGGGGAAGTGGCCTTGGACGGAAAAGCGGATACAAAAGAAGAACAGGCTAAATAAAAAAAACAAGTACTGTTAAAAAAACTGCTACACTAGTATATGAGAATTAGCTTGCCACCAGTTTGTCATCCCCGACGACCAGTCGTTTGTGGAGCTCCCACCTACCTGAGTTACAATGACCGCCACTAGAATAGAAGTGTGCCTTGGATGTCATCCTCATGAGCTCTCCCCAACACTTACTTTAATCCAGATCCAGATTATGATTTCATGCCAAAAATGGGTCGATGATCTTTCTCAAGTAGTCATCCTCTTATTATACCACCCTATCGTTATTCAACAAGTACTCATCTCTGCTCATGTAGGTTATCCAATGCCATCCTCTTCCCCAATCTGCCAGTCAAAAACCAAAGAGAACTAACAATCTCAAGTGGTAGGAACTCGTTTCACACTAGTTAAAAAAACAATGATTAAAGGTTAAATATTTATATTTAAAAAATGAGGAAATTTTAGGCAGAAATGGTCTCAAGCTGAACTCATCAAACTATAGACCATTACAGGACATTGTAGCACACGCTCATGACCAGGGGCATCGTCCGTGTAAAAACGCAGCATGTTGCTCCCTCCTCCTCCTCCTCCCATGGAAGATCCGCCCCCGCCCGATGCGGACACCCTGTGCCTACGGGGGCCGACGCTTCCGCGAGGTCCTCCTGGCCCTCCAGACATGGCTCACGACCGAAGCAAAAACCACTGGACAGAAGAATTGCTGGGACAGGCTATCTGTCTTTGAGTGATCGCGATGTGGATGGAGACGATGGGTAGGGAGTTTATGGATTCTCTCTAAAAATGGTGGCATTCCATGAACTTGGAGAAGTCCAAAGACTTGGCAATCATTGATAGGTGGAAATCATGTTCTCTCTCTTCAAGACCTTTTCTCTCTTCTCTAAATGGCTCTCTCTCAACTCAAACACACAAATTAACATCTTCCGAGGTAAAATTCGGCCTATGAGACAAAAGGATCTGCAATATTGATCGCCGTTAGACATCGAAGTATGGCATGCTAAAAGATGGTCATTACTATACTATGAAAAGAAGCTAATGTAATGTATAAGACAAAACAAATGCCCATATAGGGTTACAATAGGAGGATCAAGCAATACGTGTCTACCTACGTAGCTAAATGATATACAAATATCTAGTTACACCCAATCAAGATTGGTGGGTATAGCATGTCATACATCCTTGACGAAATAGTATGGGGTAGCATTTGGACTAACCCCTTACCTTTGTCATGTGTTAGCAACTCACGTTATGTGCAGAATAGAGAGAGACTATAATATTTTAGGCCTATAGTAAGGTATTTAGCAACATTTGTCGTCTATTGAAAAACCTATCCTATTATTGCTATTTGTGTCAATAAATAGTAATGCCAATAGCAATCGTTGTAGTAAATTAGCAATGCAAATAGCTACCTTCTAGCCTCATTGAATAAAAACCATATTAAAGAATTGTTGTATGTCCATCATTGCATAATATTGCACTTATATGAATATGATGCATTTAGAATTGAAACATATATGCAATCCCATATTGCTTGATACAACAAAAAGTTAAAGGGCAAAAAAACATTATTCTTTTTTTCATTATGATTGGAAGATCATTAGGACAAAAATGAACTCACAAATGGGCCTTCTAGTCTCTCCTCTCTCCTCCTTAAAACAAGGAAAAGAGGAGAGAATGATAGTAAAATAATATTCTCTCTCCACTTTTGCAATCTCGTTTTGCCTTTTTATATTATCTACAAAGATATACTCAAATTCCTTCTCTCTCCTCATTTAAAAAGTATTTTTCAACCAAATTTTATATTAAAAAAAGAGTTAGTTACGGGAGTGTGGTGCTTTGTTTTCAATGTAAAATGATTAGTAGATACAAGGTAATTGATTTTTAAATCCAGAATAAGGAAAATGAAATTTCAAAAGTTCATTTTAAAATATTTTGGGGATTTTTTATATTCTAGCTTTTGGTAAAAAAACAAACCAACTAGTCAAATTTTGTGTTTTTGGAGGTAAAATAGAAATGCCCAAAATACGAAAAGTCTTGGACATCCCTACCCTCTAAGCTATTTTTCTCCGTATCTATACTCTCTCATGGCTCTATTGTGACCTCTTCTTTGTGTTTATGCAACCTTCATTAACATAGTGAATTACTTATACCATTCTTTCCCTTGGCACCTTTGTGTGCCTCTCTGTGCATCTCTACTCTACCTCCTGTGACAACCAAGTAGGCTCCCCGTTTCTATTAATAGTAAAATGAATATAGGAAAGAAGGAGATGCATATTGAGGTGGAGATTGAATACGCCCCATTATTCAAAAGAACCTAGTATACCAGTGTCAACCCTCAGGTTTTACAGAGTTATAGGCAAATGGGATTGAAATATGTAGACTTATGGATTGATGGGAAAAACTACCCAATTGATCCCTTAAACAATAGACCTCCAACTTTCTCAGGAATCACAAATTTGTTGAAGTATGTGTGCAAGGGTGAAAATGGGTTGCTCAGTTACACTAGGTGGCTCAATGATTAGACGTTCAAAGTATTTACAACTTACCAAGCAACCATAAAAAATTGTCATGATGTGATCACTGCACATTAACTTCATATACAACAGCTCATAGGACAAGTGATATATCTGAATGACACTGTAATTCAACAAAACAATTAAATTATTTCAATGCAGGACACTATCCATGACATTGGTATCTTGTATGAGGAGGAAAATGCACAATTGGATGACCTGAGAAAGATCAACAACAAGCTAACACATGAGCACAAATGAAAGAAGAAACTAATCAATGAGTTAATTGTGAATAGCGGCTAGTGGAAGTGGCATATCAAAGCATGTAAGGTAGCTCAGAAAGAGAACTTAGGTGAGGGTGAGGTTGGATCGTGTATTAGTAGATTGCTGAAGGCAAGTACATTGGAAAACACTTTGAGCAATCCTAAGTTTAAGACTGTGAAGGAAAAGGTGATTGAGTGCACATTAAAAGATGTGTCAAATGAGTTCTCAACTGTGGATACACAATCCATTTGTGACAAGGCCGATATTAGCACAACGACTTACTCAAAGATATTCAAAGGTGTGAAGGCTGGGTTTGGTCGTGTGCTAAAGAGAAATAAAATCGTGGCTCTTCCTCAACCTTCAATGTTAATAAGGCCCGATGGCAACTTAATACAGAGGTTTTGGAGCTGATAAGAGATCCCATGCATGTGCAATGCGTGGAAATACTAAAGTTGGGACCGAAAATGCATATGAGGTGAAGTTCACTGAACTCAACAATTACTATTTAGATTTGTACAAGGTGCAATCAACAATGGTAATGTACTACAATATGTTTGTTGAGGAATGTAATGGTAAATTACAGTTTGTTATAAAATTAAATGAAAGTGAGGTCATCAAAGGAGTAAAGCTTGAAAGAGAGTGTAACTCTGAAGAATAGAGCTTTACAATTCAACAAGAACAACCCAAGAAACTTTAGTGTTCAATCCAAGCGCTATGTGTGGTAGCTCGCTACATTTGAAGTTCCTAAGGAAACATTTGAGGTGATGCAGCTGTTCTTTATGCACACAAGCATTCCAAGCATCATCGATCGTTAGGAACATGGTGAGATGCTCTCAGTTGAAGGGTATAGTCAATACTTGGCTGAATGGCATCTTGCAGGAGACTTGAAAACTTTAAAATGCATGTGTGGAATCTCCAATGGTGAAAATACAAAGAATCTATGCCTATATTACTTGATAGAGAGGGTGGAAGGAAAGGATGAAAAGAAGAACTGAAAAAGGGTGACAAGTGCTGTATTGACGGGCAATAGAGAGAAGATCCCACTTGAAAGCCCATCTTCAACATTCCATTGGATCATATTTACATTTGTTCATTGTATGCTTTTGTCAGAATCATGGAGAAACTTGTATATGAATACATTTGCTTTGCTTATAGGATCCAACCAGAAAAAGAAGCCATTGCAACGTGCAGGAATGTGGAGCAAGTGCTATTAAAAATTGGGCTACACAAGCATCAAGTGACGATTGAAAAAAATGAGAAAAGATTAGGAAAATTTGGTAACTTGCCAAAAAAGCCTTGCTTTGGAGAAGCAAAGGCTAGGAAGTTTCTCTCAGCACCCATTAATTAGGAAGGGAATGTCATGGTTCGTAGGCCACAGGACTACGATGGGTGGAAAAAGTTACATTTTGCAGTTCCTGATCAAAGTAATGGAGGAAAAACAAGGTTGGCCAAAAGCTAAGGTTTAGATAATTCTTAACAAATTGGCTCCCTTACTTTGCAAGATGGTGTTTAACAACGAAGATAAGCAAGAATTTATCAATTCTGTGCATAGCTTCTACGAAAACATGGTGGAAGCGTGGGGCAAAAGCTCTATCACATATTACATGGCGCATACTAAGTTAATATTTTAAAATTGTATAAAATGTATAAACTATTGAGCATAGTTTTATGTGTGATATGTGTCTTTGTAGCATATCCTTGAGGCACATGGACCATACTTTGCAGAAAAGGGAAGCATCGGAATTTGGTCCACAACACAAGGGATAGAAAATTCATATTGGATAGCGTGTGGTGCATACCAAAGAAAAACCGATCATGGTGGAGGTGTGAATGGTAGCAATCCAATGATCCAATTGCTATCTTGGTGGTATAGCATTATAGTAGTGAATGAAGCTAAACTCTCGCAAAAGAGAATAAATAAAAGTGTCGATAAATTGTCTATAGACATGATGGAATCACGTCGTGTCACTAAAAGAGTGTGTTATGAATCCTCAGGTGCCAAAGAAAACCATGCCAAGTGGCTAGAAAAAAGGCTTTGACAAGGCAACAAATGGGTTCGAAGAGAGCTAAGACAGTAAGATGAACAATGTATTCAGTGTGAATGCAATTCTAGTTTAAGAGAGAAAGAAAGAGTGTGCATCTATGTGAATGAGTCTTACAATTTAGGGTTATATAAAAGAGGGTTTCACTTTCTATCTTATTCATTTTCTCATATCTCTTGTGCAGGAAAGATGGCTAGGTCTAAGGTAGTTGCAAATAAGCTTCCGCTAAGAGCCCCATATCGTGTTCAGTCCCTTGGAGCATCTACTAGCTCAGATGCACCCCCTTCTCAACCTAACCTAGCTTCCTCAAGCCGCCCTCACAAGGGTTCCCCTCATCATCCCCACAAGAAACACAAGTGGAATCCAAGTACAATGGCCCTGAGAGAAATTAGGAGGTATCAACGCTCTTTTGATCTCATCATTCCAAAGGTGAGCTTCTCGAGACTTGTTCGCGAGATTGTGTAAGACCTCTACTACATAGAAAACAGGAGGTGGCTTTTGGCACAAGGTCAGGATGGACCTGATCGCTTCATAAAAGAATGTCTTCATGCTCTACAGTATGCTGCAAATGCCTTTTTAGTTGACTTAATGAATGATGTTCACCGTTGTGCAATATATGCGAAGCACATCACTGTAACTCCCAAGGACTTCCAACTTATAAGAAATCTTCAAGCAGTGAATGATACATTCATTCCAATGGAATGAACACAGTTTGTAATATTATCTTTTTTGGCATAGTGTTCTCCTCATGCATTAGACATATGATTATGTCCCAATGCAAAACTATTGTACACATTCTTAAAATATGAATTAAATTTTTACTCTTGTCCCTTGCTCTCAACTTTGACTGTGTATCTTTGCTGTATTTTCAATTCTTACTTATAGTGTTTGCTAGCACTATTAATTTTAATAGAAAAACATGCAAACATTTACCATTTCTTATTGCAGACTTTACTCTTGATACCTCTGTATAGTCTATGTGGTGCGAAGTTTCTAAGGGCTAGTAGTCACGATGTTGATTTCTCAATTATCAATCCATCCATAATTTTGGTGTGGGATAATTTTTAAAATACTAAACTGCATCGGAATGCGACGAAACTTCATAAGCGCACTCATTATGTTAGGAAAGTGACTCTAGACATGTCAGATTTTGGACCAGGGGTCTGCAAGTGTTTTTTTTTTCAAAAAAATAATAATTTGGGCTTTTGGCTATCTAACAAGTGTGCGTGTGAAGTTTTGTCACATTCCGATTAAAGGTTATAGATTTACGATCACATGATGGACAATGCGTATGAAGCTACATTAACTCGGTTTTGGGGTTCAAATGGGTTAAAAGTTCATTCTTATTCTCATTTTCACATCTTGCTTTCTTTGCTTCCTCCATTCTCATATCCCCAACCTCTGTCTCTTCTCCATCTTGCCCTTCTCGAGCTTGCATGGCACGCCCCAAACAAGCATGTTACCATTTTGACCCCGGGAAGACCTCATGCCAAGGCCCACCACCTAGAGCACAAGGTGGAGTCTCCTCTAGTGCAATAGCAGGTGCTCCCCATAGAGCACAATGATCACCACAGAAGAAGAAGAGATGGAAACCGGGCATTGTCGCTCTTTGGGAGATAAGGAGAATCCAACGCGGATACGAGCTTCTCATCCTAAAAAGTTGTTTTCATAAAGTTGTTAGGGAAGTCCTGCAAGACTTGGGGCTGAAAGGGATGGGAAGATTTTGGGCTTGAGTGTGGGATGACCCACCAGCAGGAAGGTGGACTGCTGTAGCTATGGAGGCCCTACAAACAGCTGCAAAGGTGTTTCTCATTGACTTGGTTGATGATACATAGCTAGCAGCCATCCATGTCACAATTACAAATAAAGACATGAACTTTATCGTTCGGCTTTAACACGGCAAGAGACTCATCCATAGGTTATGAGATTAATGATGCAAGGTTTTGTAATGAATGTTATAGCACCATAGCATCTTGGAAGGCCAAAAAAATTTGTATACTCTGCCACATTGGAATATTTATTTATACAAACATAATATCTCATGCGATGTGTACTGAATTTAAATAATCGAGTAAAGTTGTTTTGTTTTGTTGAAACGCACGACTCTTAATTTTTGTTTAACATACGAATGCATCAAAAGTAGTAATACATACAGATACGAGTTACATTATTGCTTATACACAATCACAAGTGCAATACTATGCATTGATATAATTAAATTAGATTATGTTAACGTATGTGAATGTGTCATTCACGTACCACACATTATCGTCACACTTATATGAACCACACATTTATTCAATAAATATTTATTGATAGGGACAAAGTAAAATATCTTATATTCATCAAGAAAAATACATGCGATGGTTGATAGTGATGGTAGATACAAAAAGCCGATAGCTAACAAAAACTCTCAATTGTTTCTTAGCTTTTTCATCGGTGGAGAGGATGGGCCAACTTCCGATGAAAATATAAGTTTCTTTTTTACTTAAAAAATGATGCGCTTCCCCTTCAACACTTTCTCCAGGAGAAGTGGATCTGACACTTTATCAAGGCCACCTAATGAAGCAAGCACACACATTGCTCCACCACGCGTTTGGTCAAACAAGTAAAGAAGCTTTGACCGCTTGATTAATACCACCTTCTCGAAGCTAGATGTCATAGGTATCACTCGAAAAGGTCCAAACTTGATCAAAGCTCAAATTTTTATGATTATTTCTTGCCCTCATGGTGAGCAATTCTTATGGAAGTCCGCCAAGTTTGCAACAAGGTTGCCAATGTACTCCTTCATAGCTGAATCCTTCTGTCGATCCGCATGTCAAGCTTCTCCTTGCCTTGATGCAAACTCATCTATATACAGTATGTCCTGAATGATAAAGTCAAATCAAACAATATATTTAGCAACTAACTTAGAGTTATCAGAAAGTGAGGAAACTTGACGATAGGGTGCGTTTGGTCCCATTAGTCCACCGGTGAAATATTGGCAAAAAATGATACATGCAATTGCCTTGAATGAAGGGGCCGTCAGACTTTGGATGGGTCAGACGGCTCCTTCGAACAAGGCAGCTACGTGTATTATTTTTTGCTAATATTTCACCGGTGGACTCTAGGGGACCCGACACACCCTAACGTTAAGTTTCACCGCATAAAAATGTATGGTAGTTAGAAATCTAACCTTCTCCAGATCATCTTGTATCTTCATTTTCTCGTGTGTTAGCGAGGTACCTCTTTGGGCAGAGGGATCTACAAACTCCTTGGTAGGAAGCTAGGGCCTTGGTCCGAATAGATCATGATGTAGTGCTTCAAATTCAACATCCGGGACAAGGTAATCTTCTTCAACCGAGGTAATATGCTCCTGTGTTGCTATGATGGCACTCACTGTATCTAAGCTTGTGCCATCATATCTTCCAATCTCTGCCATCATTGGATGCACATCCATATAATTATAATCAATGAGGTCTTCCATCAAATCCCTGACTAGGATGGAAAACAACTCATTTTCCTTCATTTCCAAGTATTGCAGCACATCTGATAGAAGCAAGTATTATACACCATCTACTTCAATGGGCGTCAAGGAGGCAAGGTTGGGTTTATCGACTTATGGCTATTCTAAAGAAGATGGCACCACGAGAGCCAACCCTTGCTCTGCCACCACTCGATGTTCCTCTTCAACATTTATGAGCTCTTCAATCGGTTCTTCTCCCATGCATGTGATATCAACAACCTGTGGAGTTGTATCTTCATCACTCTCCTCCTCTAGGGGTGTATCCAATGCAAGGAGGTAAATTGCCAATGCGCAATCATACTCCACGAGATCCAAAGGTGATGTACCTGGTGCATTGCCCATGGAAATAGTGCATACTTTGTGCAAAGGATCCACATGGATCAGACACCTATTCACCACTTTTTGGTGATTCTTCCATGCCTAAAATACCATGTACTGTTCTAGAGGCATCAAGTCATGTCGGATCCCTTTATGGAGTATGTGCAGGTAGCAATGGTGCTTACAAAATCTTCCAAAACTTGAAGGGGAAAATCCAACGATGAGAGCATACTTTTAAGGTTGAAGGTCTTAGAGAAAACCTAAAATATCTTGTTACCTTGGCTGGCAAAGATAGTCTCGTGGATCCACTCATCAAAGTGTGCACGAGCATCTATCGTAGCAAGTAGGAGGGATGTGATGGATATAAAGAGATGAAGAGAAAAAGTGTAAAATGAAACAATGAAACAAGAACTAAACTAGTTCTACCTTAAAAACCTTAAGTTTTAAACCATTAAGGGTTGTTCGCATATGATATTTAGTTATGGCTTTACTTACATCTTTGTAAAGTTTACATGCATATGTAAATGTGTTGATGTGAAAAGTGTATAACAAGTGTGTATAATTTTACATGAATACCATAATTTTTAAATATTACAAGTTTGCAAGCGACAATATTCTATTGGCCAAAGAATCTAAAAATTTATAGGTGTTGGATATTACAACTTGTGGTGTTGGGATTTTTAGGGAGACTCTATAATTTCTAAAATATGTGGAGCCACACACTTTCCACTAGTAACAATATCCTCAGCTTAGCTTCGAATTTTCCTACCATCTAGTTTAAAATAGAAACTAGCATGTGGATTCTGCATTAACATTGTAATTTCCTGGCGCATTATACTCAAGGGCCAATCATCCTCCATTTGCAACACTTGGGTTTCATGGCCCTCACAAATGATAGTAACATCCACAACTGCACTACATGCTCGACTACACGCATGTCTTGATTAAGGCACAACCATTTACCCTTGAGCATCCTCTATCTATGATACTCAAACACTAGGCATAAAGTTTGTTGTGTAACAAAGTACATGTAATTGGAAAGGAAAGTTGGCCGATTCCCCAAAGTAAGATAATAGTCAACTAAGAGAGAAAAAATTTACCTGAAAGCCATGTCCCTTGTAACTCGACACTCCACTACGTCAGGACTCTGAGTCATTTTTAATGTCCAAGTTTTGCCTAGAATCCTTGTTACATAATCCCCTGATGCACTTTTTATGACATATGTGCTTTTGGTATGTCTCAAACCCTCACATTCCTTGAATATGTGTGCAAAAATTACAATTGATATGAACCAGCTTAGATGTACTTTCTTTGAGCCGATGCTTGGCTTCATAGAATTCAATATGTTTGTTGAAATTTTATGCTACACATGTGCAAAATGTCGCTATTACACAATGGCCATTCTATGCTATTGAGATTTGATATGTGCATAGACCCAAAGGTTCCATATTCTCGATCCCCCTTGGGTAATATGTACTTGGAATCATAGAAAAAACAAGGTCCTCTGTGAGTTGCTTAATTGTACGCCCCTCAAAGAGCAATCTACCAATTTCGAGGTGGTAACATTTAAAAGAACCTGTGAAACTCTTAACATTTTGCCACTCACATCAATCCAAAGGGTATGCTTCTATAAACACGAGACAAGTAGTTACATAGATATCATGAAATTTCTCATTCTCAATGAGTTGCAAACACTTATTGTTTGCAATGTTTTGTTGAAAGGGCACAGTGGATGCAATATGTATTTGTTTTTGCATGAATACATGTACAAACACCTCTGTTACAAGGTGAGAATCAACATTCCTTTATCTGAGAGCTAAAGTTTTACCCTTCCAGTGCTTTGATACATATGCAATTGTAGGAGCTTTCACCCTAAAGGCTGCCTTCATACTTGGACGCATATGTACCCAAGAGGAGCAATGATACGTATCAGTGATCCAATTCCTTTCTTCATCTTTAATTTTACGTATTTCTATCGAGAGAATGCTTATTCTTCTCTCAAGCACTATAACCTATGCATTAGATGTAAAGAAGTAAGTATTAATCCCTAAATAATAAGCATTTTAAGTCTCTTTTGTAATCATCAATATGCCATAGAAATCAACATGGCATTAAGAGATGTTTACAATTTTGTAAATAGACACAAACATCAATATCGAAACGCATGTGGATATGTATATCGATACAAAGTATAGATTCAATTTCAAGGCATCACTTTAATTGTACCATTTACATGAAATATAATGAAAAAAATAGCACAAGAATACTTAGAGAAATTTTCTAAAATAAATTTTATTATAATAAATATGAGTCTAATTTGACTCAATACATTGTATGAAACATGGGTATTATAGAGTAGTTGTTACAAGGATAGTAGCCACATGGCATGCAAATCTTAATAGGCACATTGGATTGACACCTAAGATATTCTAAGACTCAACACATTGTGCATTATATGAATGATATGATACAAGAGTTTCATGGATCATTGCCAATTGGCATGGAAATCCAAATGGAAACACAAGACCAATAAAGCAGAGGATTTTTGAACCATCGACTTCCAGCAGATCCATATCATTGAGCACAAAGGAATCACTCACCACATCAAAATAGTCGATCGAGAATTATGTGCTTCACTTAAACCCTGCAAAATACATGCATGTACAAAAAAATACATGCATGAATATCTTTTAACAAAAAATATCTAGATAACTGCATGAATAGAAGCAATACAAAATAGGACCAATTTACCTATAAGTTGATCTACTGAAGATAAGATTGAATCGTTGCTTATCAAAACCCATTGCAAATGATGGACATAAGAAAACATCAATTCCATTAAACATAAAAGTCATTAATTAAATGAATAAATTTTGGCACCACAAAAAATGGCAGATTTACTTGTAAATTGAGCTACATAATCTCTACTCTACCTTGTATTGAGTGTTGCAACAACAATTGATCCTTAAGTTAGAACTAGCATTAAACCCTATTGTAAAGATAGTAGAAAAGGGATAATGTAGAGAGGAAGAAAGAGAGTGTGTGTGAGTACGTGGGAGAGAGAAAGAAATGAGCACCTATCCAATCTTTCCCAAATTGATATCTACAAAAGACAATAGCAAGAGTTAGTATTTACATGAAGGTATACTGAAAAAACAGTAGAAAAGAGAAAACATAGAGAGAGAAGGAGAGAGGGAGAGAGAGATGAGCACTTATGCAATGTCACCCAAAATGATCTCTATAATAAAATAACAACAAGGGTTAGAACTAACATCATGTTGTATTGAAAAGATAGCATTTAAAAAAAAAAGAGAGAGAGATTAACACCTTTGTCTCTTGCTCCAAATAAACTTTGCAAGAAAACAACAGTTAGAACCAACATCAAATTCTAATGAAAACACAACATAAAAGAGAAACAACACATAAAGAGAGAGGGGAAAAGAAAGGAGAGAGAGAGAGATGACCACCTCTGCCTCCTGTCCAAAACAACCTCTGCAATAAAACAACAATAACAGTAAGAAACGACATCAAATCCTATTGAAAAAATTGCAAACAAGAGAACACTCAAAACCCTAATTACTCTCAGCAAGGAGCTTCAATGGAGACGAAAATTCATGAGTATAGAGAAGAGAGGGAAAGTGGTCTGTTGCTCAACTTTTGGGTCAAACTGATTTCGTGAGAGGAAAAAAAACCGAAATTAAAAATTCTCCAAAAGGGGAGGGGGGAATACGAGGTGAGAGAAACTCAAATTTTGTGTACTATTCATTCTCTCTTTTTTTAAATCCCCCACTATCTCTTTTTTAAATAAAAACCCAAGATTTGGAGAGAGAAAATTCACCCTCCATGGATGTCAATATCTAGCCTTCCTGTTGGACAATCCAAAAGGCCCACATCTTAAAATATATTATTTTTAAGGGCCCATTTATGAGTTTATTTTTTTCCTAATGCGATTTGCCAAAAGCCCAACTTTTTCTTATATACAATATTTGAGAATTGAAAGCTAACAAATCCCAAGATGCATGTCTTGTTGGTGTAGATCAGGCTTACTCCCTACTAGGAAATACTTGTTATGGACAAGGATTTAAATCTCCTTACAACAATGTGCACATTGTGTGTGGAGGGTGCAATCTTTTGCTTTTCATTGTATATCTCCACCTTCGCTTGCATTATTTTGCTCAATATGCAAGTTGCCAAAGTAGAATGGAACCTAAATAAGATAAAGAGAATATGTCTCTCCATCTGCATGCACAAACACAACCAAACCTTAAACATGAAAAAATAAAACTTAATATTATTTCATAGGAAAGAAAGAGAAAACAAATACCACTTTTGGAAAGGCTTGTTCGTTTTGTTCTTTGTCTCCCTTTCTTCCTCGTATGTATCTTTCTTCTTTCATGAAAGCTCTCTTAACCATATCTCTCATACTAGTTTGTATCCCTCAATCATATCTCTCAACCTAGTCATGAGACAGTACAAAAACAATGTGGGTCATCGACTTCATGGGCACTAGCACTGACTCCCTCTCACCACTAGTACTTGCTATGGACATATATAAATGAATGACTCACCTCACACACACACTCTTCTGTCTCTCTCTCTCTCTCTCTCTCTCTCTCTCAACTCTGCTCTCTCTCCCTCTCATTTACCCACTTTCTCCCACTTACCCTCTCCCTCTCTCAAGTATAAGAACTTGATAATGGTGATTATATTTACAAATACAATATCTCATAGTACTTGGGACTATTATCCAAGTCACAAGTGAATCCTAAATACTCAGAATGGCAAGCACATACAATTGCTTCCTTGTGTAATTACCTTACCATTGATGGTCTTAGGTCTAGGTCATATCTAGTAGAAGAAGATGACTCTCCCTCCCTCTCCCTCTCCCTCTCCCTCTCCCTCTCCCTCTCTCCTTCTCTCTCTCTTTCCATCTCTCCCTCCCCACCCTCCTCTTTCCATCTCTCTCTCTCTCCCCCTCTCTTTTCATTTCTCTCTCTCTTCCTCCTCCCCCCTCTCTCTTTCCATTTCTCCCTCCCCACATAAACACCGATGTAAAAAAAAACATCTCCCTCTTTCTTTCCATCTCTCCTCTTTCCATCTCTCTCTCTCTCTTTCCTCCTCTCCCATGTCCCTTTCCATCTCTCCCTCCCCACATAAACAATGATGTAGAAAGAAAAACTCTCTCTCTCTCTCTCTCTCTCTCTCTACATAAACAACAATGTACAAAGGAAAGTGGAAGAGAAGAAGGAAAGTGATTACCTTGAGGCTTGAAGATGTACGATTGCTAGCTTGAAGCTCTTCTTTACAACCTTCTTCTTGTCTTTGTCCTATGTGATTTCCTTGGCCCTCTCTTTGGCCTTCTCTTCAAGCTGTCTCTCTCTCTCTCTCTCTCTCTCTCTCTCTCTCTCTCTCTCTCTCTCTCTCTCTCTCTCTCTCTCTCTCTTCATAGTATTTTCCATGACAACTATTTCAACTCTTTTTTTCCACAATAAAGCATTGCTATACATATCCTTATATGTGTCACTATTAGCAATGATAATAGTGATACTAATAGCAATGCCAATAAAAAATCATCACCACCAAGCATTAGTATAACTTTATTCCCTTAAAGAGTGAGAGATAAGAGAAGGAAAAGGAGAAAAGCAAGAATAAGAGGAGGAGAGGAGGAGATGTGGACATAGTGAGTGAAGAGCAAAGGAAAAACAAAACATCTAATCCACTAATAAAAAGAATTTAAATTATTAAATATTTATGGAGGCCCTAGAGACGTGTCATGTGGCATGTCTGTAAAACTTACCATGTGACACACCTCCTAAACCTCCTATTAATATATATTAAAGATATTAAGGATGTTTTACTACTTTAAATGATTCTTCTAAGCTTCATGCTATTAAAAGGAACAAAAAGTGCAATGTTGACTAAGCTTGGATGGCCAAATGGATGTGGTATCGAGTAGCTGGAGCAAGTATTGGTTTTTAGGAAAAATGCAACTTTTATTGGGAGAAATTTTTATTTTGAGGGCACTAAAAATTTAACAACATGGACACACTTAATCTTAAAGGCAAGTCCGTCAAGTCAAAGATTAATGAATTTTGAATTTTTATTATACAAAGCAACACAGTTACTACTTGAAGATAAAAAGTGCCAAAAGGAAAGCACCATTAGTCCTTAAGATGATGGTGAGTAGTTAAGGAACTGGAACTCATATATGCCTCGTCCTCTTTGGGTAGGATATTGTGAGAAGGGTTGAAGTGTGAGCATTTAAGGACTTGGAACTCATATATGAATTGTCCTCTTTGGTAGGATATTGAGAAGGGTTAAAGTGTGATCAAATATTTTTTATTCACTCACCTTGCAAGCTATCATATTTGCATATAGGAAAAAAGCTGACCTTGCTCTTGCTTGTACTCTTGGTGAATATTTGGATAGGGAGGGGCTCCTTGGCAAGTAAAATTCACTACTATATCAATTGAAATTTTGGCAAGAAAGAGAAAACTCGTGATGAATCTCATGGTTTTCTATGATGGTAACCACCTTGGTAAAGATGAACACTCGATGATTGTTTTCAACAATTGAAAAAAATTGGTGATGGAGTAACCAAGTGTTGTAATCTGGGAATCCAATGTTATTATTACAAAATGAGCAACCTCTCTCTCTCTCTCTCTCTCTCTCTCTCTCTCTCTCTCTCTCTCTCTCTCTCTCTCTCTCTCTCTCTCTCTCTCTCTCTCTCTCTCTCTCTCTCTCTCTCTCTCTCTCTCTCTCTCTCTCTCTCGGACTTGGGTATGAGAGGCGTTAAAAATCACTCTCAAGATGAAAAATCCCAAGATGCCTTCTAAAGACAGCTAGGTTGACAAGTGCAGTCAAGTTTAAGTAGTGGCATTGTGATATTTTTTGTTCAAGTGCTTGTTTTTTAATATTTTTGAATAGGTTGTTTTAATTTATGTTGCTTGAAAATTAAAGTTGGACATTTGAAGTAGTAAATGGTCTATAAAATAGTTAGAATGAAATGAAGGTAAAATATTCGATTGATGGATGTTTAAAAATTAGCAATTTTGTTGAAGGCTATTAAAATTTGTCACTCCAATCTAAGAGAACATAGATCTATTGGGTGTTCATGGTGTAGGTTGTTGTAGCAAGTTGTAGCTGCATTCATTTAAGATCGTATCTTACTCCAAGTTTCTAGCCTTTTCTATGCTATCCATTATTGCATCTATGTTGATCTTAAAATTATCCTCAACTAATTGATAAATTTGGATGTCTTTCTTCTTTTTTTACCTTTTTTTTTTGTGTGTTGCTAGACCCCTTTTTCAACATTTGTTGTTTGACTTACATATATCTTGCCATTTTGTTTGCATCATATGCTGTAGATGAAGTGCTTGGTCTTGTTTCTCTATGTTGTCACTTTCGACTACTAGACTATGTTTCCATACGGATCCCATAGAGTGTGTTTGACATCAAACCTAGATGTGCTTTGTGACATTATAGTTTTTGTGGTAGTCATAGAACATTAGGTATTTTAAGCTTGATGGTCAGGCATAATATAGTTTGACAAGGTGCATGATGATATTCCTCATCCTTGTGAGCTTCTGTGGTCATATGTACATAGGGGAGATGTCTATGTAGTCAACAACCTTGCTTCTTGTGACTATTGGAATCTACGTATTTCAAGGACACTTCAATGGGTGAACTAGCTTGAATAGTGTTGTAGCAAAGATTAGCTTTTATTTGTTTGAGTCCAAGTGTAGACCTAGTCTCTTGGCATCTTCCATCTAAATGTTTAACTTGCTCATCAACTCAACATCCTTGAAGAAGTAGAATGATATTGATGAGTTCATTACTCATTGAATGTTTATGTAGGTTCCAAATAAGAGTGGTAACATTGGGTGATACGACACAACATTGTGGTGCTTATCTCTAGGATGGTAGTAAATGTACCACTAGGTTTCAAGGCCTATTACTAGTTTTAGATTGTTGAAAGGGGAAAATGGGAATCTATACTTATGCTTTCCATGGCCACTAATACCAATTATAAAGCTGGCATAACAACACTTTTAAAGTTATTTTTCCCAATTGAGGGCTCTTACTTTTTGTGTCAGTGTATCGATCGTTGTTCACTGAAACATATATACAAATCTCATTTTCCATAACTTTTATGTTTGCCTTGTGCGTGCAACCATGGTATGGCATGCATGTAAGGGTCCCCTATGTTAGATCTCGTACCTAATCACATGGTGCTAAAAACATATCATAAAAGTGGATTTCTCAATGATATATTGATTGAAGAAGACGTGGAACCTAGTGTGAAATTGGATGTTGCACTTAGCAAGGTAGTTTGTCCACAACAATTCTAGATTGAACACCTTTGCAATGGATTCTAATGTGTTGATCTTGACCCATCTTGTACTAGTCACCTCATTTGTAGAATGTAAGGAAAAAGTCAGGCATGTCCCACACATCGACCATTGTGATAAGATCCTTCAAGTTTTTATCAATGCTCTATTCGCAAGCCCAATATTGATGCAAGCTTATTTGTACTAGAGTTGTGCATGACCACTTCCTCATTTAAACTATTCTTATTTGCTCTGATATCTCTTTGTAAGCAAGCTATGGTCATGTTATTCATGATGAAGACAACTTATTTTGGTTGGTATAGAATTAAGATGTAATTCTTGTGCAAGGTGTGGATAGAGAAGAGGGTTGACATGTGTATCTTGATGTATTCACACTAAATTACATGTTATCATCATACGCACCACAAGTAAGTGGAAAGAGAAATGGGAATAGTGCATTCTCCAAGGTGATGCCTAGGCAAGATGAGCCTGAGAGGTAAGACATCTATTATGAAAGTTTATATTCTTTGTAGAAGTCAATTATTATCCTACAAGACAATGAATGAAAACTCATGCTAATTAGCTCTTTAGAATGCATGGTGGCTCGACTATGTTATTGAGCAAACTATAACCTGCTTCGTTTTCATTTTCAGCTTATGTTAACCCCAGTGTGAGATAGACAAAAGGAAGCAAAGAAAATTTGAGAAAATTCAAAAATGCAAAGCAAAGCAAAAAAAAAAGTAACGTGACAGAAGGATAAGAGGAGAAAATACCAAAAGAGCAAGAGCAACCTTAAAAGTTGAGGCAAAGGCAAATGCACAAAAAATGTGACCTGATAGAAGGATAAGAGGAGAAAATACCAAAAGAGCAAGAGCAACCTTAAAAGTTGAGGTAAAGACAAGGCAAATTTTAAAATGTAAAGGTGCCCCCAAATTTTTGTAAAAGAGCACTAGGCTTCGTCCCGTGCAAGTTGTAAAGAGTAGATAGGCATAAGTGAAGGCATAATGTAAATAGAAGGGAATAGGAAAAGAGAACCTTGGCAAGATGGTTGGTCATGTAAAAAAGGGGATGGGTACCCAAAAGAACGAGGGCATGTTTAAAAGCCAAAAAGTGAATAGAGAAACTCATTCTTCGTGTGTGGCAAAAGTGGCTTTTCTTCTCCTTCTCTACTTATTCTTCTTACTTGCTTATACTTATGCTAGAGAGAGGGAGTGTGAAAGTGCAAGGAAGTGAGTGTGTGAGGGTGAGGGACCATGGTGGAGAAGCTCTCCATCTTCTCCTCTCTTCTTCTCTTCTCTTGTCTGGCACGCATGACTATGGAGCATGGAGCTTGAAGGTGGAGGATTGAGTTTGCTTGAGCATGTATCTAGGATCATGGAGCTACTAGTGTGCTTGAGAGAGGAGGGTACTCGATCACGCATTGAGGTAAACTCACTACACTTGGAGGCTTGAGAGCACATGCGGCTATGTGAGAGGTAGCCATTAGCATTTGGCTTGAAATGCTTAAGCAATAAGTGGCCTATGGGTCTTGGCATTTGAGGAAAGCTCTCACGTTTTGGTTTCATTGCTGGGACCAACGGATTCGAGCCTTGAGAGCTTGTGCGCTCCGAATCAAGTAGTGGGGTGTTTTCCCAAAACTAGTGCTTGAGGTAGATAGGTAGGAAGATAGGGTGTTTGATCTTCATTGTGCAAGTAAGTGTTTTAGATTTTCGAAGTTCGGATAAGTTGGTTGGATTAGCATTAGCATCTGCTTGTGATTTGTAGGGATTTGTAGGCATTTAGGTAGGAAAAATAGGGGAAAGGGAAGAAAACCACATTAGGGTTTTGCGCAACATCAGGCCTAAATAGAAGGAAAACTTGGTTGAAATTCGGGAAAGAAGAGGAAAAGGTATCCAAGGAGTGTTGGAGAGGGGGTCTAAAATCCTAAGAAAGGGGAAATAGAGCTCATTTTCAGTTTCTGGGCTTTGAGAGAGAGAGAGAGAGAGAGAGAGAGAGAGAGAGAGAGAGAGAGAGAGAGAGAGAGAGAGAGAGAGAGAGAGAGTGTGTGTGTGTGTGTGTGTGTTGGAGCTCTAAGGCAAAGTTGAGATCAAGCGCACTAATTCAGAGGTTTTCCACTACTCCAGGTACATACAAACCTTCCTTAACTCTTGATTGTTGATTTTGGAAGTGCCCAGGGCTCAACTTTACCTCCAAGGATCAAACGAATCAAAACTTTGTTTCGCAAGCTGTTTATGCCGCTAGAATTGGACACCCATTGCAAAGTTTGATTCCTAGAATCGGACAGTTTGAGTTGTGGTCCACTTGGACACCTACAATACTTTATTTAATTGGACAATGCTAGCTAGTCCGAGTCAAACAACATCAGAATTGGAGAGCCAAACTCAAACCCACCCAATCATATGGGAATCCGACACTCGGACCGTCCAATCCGAACAATCACCTCGAACACAAGACTCAAACTCAAACCGTCTGATTTTCTCACTCGAACAGGCCCAGAATTGGATAGTTTGCTTTTGGGAATCAAACCTTTGATAATCAAACATACTAACCAGAACTTGAAAGCTAACCAATCCAGCACATCCCATGCTAGGGTAGAGCTCAACCTGAAGCAAGACAATACTCTTGTAAGCATCGAGACATGTGGATGACTCATAAAGCCTCCAGACTTCAAGATCGCGACTTAGCTACGTAGGAAGTGACCCCCAACAAACCCCCTCAGACCACTCATCCGAAACACCTTAAAGGACCCAACCGAACTTGTTAGAGTTGCGATCACCTAAGGTAGTAGACTAGAAAAGTGTGTTGCATCCCATTGTTTTCATCAAAGTCACGCACTACTTGAATAATCAATTGAAGTGCACTCAAAAAGCAAAAATCTTGATTTCACACTATGCACGAAAAGAAGCACCCCATGAACACTTGAATGCACTTAAATTGGAGGACTAGCTGAACTAACAAGGAACTCACATGCAAGATAAGTGACTTGAATGAACCCACTAATAGGAGAAGACCCTCAAATTTCAAACTTGCGGCCAAGGCTACCAAGTATCAAAAGCAAGCCTCTTGGAGGGCAAGGAGACCGACACGATTAGAGACTCAACATTACTTGAGTTAATTAGTTTTATCGACACCCTAGTGGACCAAGAGGCCAACCAAGTTCCAACCATGAGAATGACCAGCTTGACACTTGGGCAAGTTCCCAATGGATATCCAACAAATGATCAATCGATACAATTTACAAACCAAGATGGAGTATTGTGGTAGGCCAACTGAGGATATCATAGCTGACCTTGAGGAAGAGCAAAGATTGGCCAAGAATGTGTTGCAGGGTGGCATAACTGCTTACACTCGGAGGACCAAACTCAAAGACTGATGCAGGAAATAGAAGTGTAAGAGGACTAGCAAGTTTTAGTGCTTGTCAATCGAAATAGAATAGGACCCAATGCGAAGAGGGAAAGAGTGCTAGAAGTCGATCTCACATTGAGGGAGCTTCTCACAAAGAGATTTATAGATAACACGCCATGAATGTGGAATCACTCACTTATACGCCAAATGTCCCATGTGAAAACCATCTATTAGCTCAACCATCGTATCTTTTGTTCCCTTGGGGCTATTTGGAGTTCAAATGCTTGATCGTGAGGCCACTCCCATCTTGTTGAATGTCATGACTAGGGCAAAAACAAAGGAAGCCAATATTTCATTGCCAGGACCTAGCAACCTAGATGCAGCCTCGATAGGAAAGAAGACTCACCGAAGGAGAAAGAAGAGGGCAAACACCAAAGTGACACTAAAAATGGATAGTGCGACCACACTAACAAGAGGGAAGCACATGGCAGATACAGAGATCGATACTTCAACACCTAAAACCATGGAGAAGGGGAGTGCCAAGTTTGGGGACTATCCTGATCCAAAGCGCCAATTAGAAATAGTTAACAAGGTTAAGAAGTGGGTGAGAGAGGCCCAAGAGCATCTAAAGGATGCTGAGTCCATAGTAGAAGATGAGATCAATGAGTTCTCTAGTGTAAGCATGCTGGTCTCGCTGACATGCATAAACTCAAGAGATGCATCTGCGCCTCACGCAGAACCATCAAGACAAGGCTTAGACACCAATTGGCAAGTTGCCCAAGACTAGTGGCAAAAGAGTGTAGGGCATGACGAAAGGTAAGCAATGAATGGCATGCTTATGACATTGCTATCGGCTCCTATAACAACGTTGCCAATGGGGGATCTGCTTAGGCAAAGCCCTTCATTATGGCTAGAATTGAAGCAATGGGTAGAGGGATCTAACGAGCTAGGAGTAGTCGACTTGCATGACCATGATGTAGCCACGTAGATACCCAACCTCACATTGAACTCAGTGCCTAAGTCCTTACATGTGAATGCTTTCTAGGAGGGCACAAAGATGCATGCGGTCCTAGCAATGGTAGCATTAGGAGATGTCATGAGAAAGGGGATTGTAGACACGGGAGCAGGAGTCAATGTACTTAGGCATGCAGTTTTGTAGGTTTGGGGTAACCCATTGGTGAAAACCACAATGTTTAATATCACACCTAATGGCATGGAAGTTAAGCCATTTGGAGTGTTGAAGGATTGGCCCTTGAAGATAGCAGGTGTCCAGTTCTCAGTGAACTTCATTGTTATGAAGGGAGTAGACTAAGACATCTTGTTAGGCCGACCATGGGTGAGGAACGTGCAAGTAATCGAAGATTGGGGTAATGGCCTCATATTCCTAGGCAACAGGTTGGAGGCAGGCAGTAAGGGTTGAGATGGATACGTGGACGACCAAGTTGATTGACTTCGATACCATCTTCTCTATCTTGAAAGGAGACACATAAGCCAAGAATCCATGTGGACCCTTGACGAAGCACATTCCTTACCCGGAAGAGGCAAGTGGGATTGGATAAACATGTTAGCTACCATCGACCTGCCATTTTTGGATGAGAAAGAAGATTATAGGTAGGCTACAAGGATAGCTAGTGACTCCCATAAAGCCACCACACCTCAGATTTCAAGGGGTAAGACCCTACCATCAATGCCACTCTGTATGATAGCCAAAAATCCTAACAAGCAACAAATGCCCACTCCTCTCCATGTCCCGTAGCAAACTTGAACTCCAAGGGATTCTTGAGTATCTAACAAGGCATCTAGTTGGTCACCCAGCTACTAATCTCAAGCTGCTCCAAGATCTCATGGATGAACCAAAATGGTGATGCACCAAATTGCATGACCTAAACCTTAGATACAATTGGGCACTAATCACAAATGGAAAGAGAGTCAAGAATGGAGACCTAAATGAAGATGAGCAATCAAAGGGTAGAAATTCAGATGATGAGTACGAGGACTGCTATTCCTCAACTGAAAGCAGTAAAGAAGAGACCGAGATGATAGAGTATGGTACTGACAGCCGAGTGATTAAACAAATAAAAGTAGACTCCAAGCCGCTGAGACCAAATGCAACTATAACTGAAAGAGGAGTCCTCAGAATTGAATGCAATCGCACTTCGTCGGATCACTTAGGTGTGATAGAATATGAACAAGCAAGGCTAGTCCAACCAATTGTCTTGCCTCTCTTTAGGATAGAGTCAACCTCAAATCTACGACCACCAAGGGAAGCTCCATCCTCTAACGAGTGTTGTGAGTTCAACTTGGAATCGCAGGTAAGCTCTAAGAGCAATCTGGAGATACCCCGACCACCTACTAAAACCAAACGCACCAAAGAGGACTTGCTGTTCCACCTAAGGCACATGACCTAGTCACAGTTGATGGGCCTGTTTTGCTATAGATAGCAATATGTTTTAGAATAGATTTTATTCTATCCTATTTTGAACAAAGTGCTATCTAAATATGTTAAAAACTACTCTTCAAGGGCTTCCTTTTGATATGTGGCATACTCTGTTTAGACCAACCCTTGGAAAGTTATCTTAGATTTTGTCTAGTAAGGGTCTGTTCATACACCAAGCCGTCTACTAACTCTACAAACACTCTTTTATGAAGATTTTATGGTTGAAGATTCTTTTTGAAGACATCCAAATGTTGTATACTAAAGAGGATTCTACTTTAGTCTTCATTTTAGCCAAAGATTTATTTTTTCACAAACATTTTAATATCATTTATAAGGCTCATAAAAGAAAGTACTACTTTGTCATATCCATTATTCTAGATATTGTAATAACTTATGATTTTGTTTTTGAAAGCAAAAACATTAGTGTTGGGATAAAATGTAAGGAATTGAGAAGATTAATATGTTAGATATATTTGGAAAAATAAATACTATGTAAAACTACCATTGGTATATGATGATGTAAGAGACTTGCAAAATTTTCACTATTTTGAAACATTTAAATCACTCTCTTCATCTCTTCAACTCTTGTATGCTTTCATGGCTTCCCTCTCCTTTTCTCTCTCATTCTAGTATTTCTCTCTCCTCATCAATTTTTCTCTCTCTTTTATTCTCTTCTCTCCCCTCTCTAGTTTCCTTCATGACACTTAAACTTGTGATTCACAAATAAAGTAATATTTTCAATAATATACAATATCATGTGAATGTATATTATTATAAATTATGCGTACTATATAGATTCACCTAAATATTTTTATGCTCTATAATAGTCAAAAACATTAATTTATCTAATTTAGTCTAACAATCTACTCACCATAATACCAAATATATTAGTTCCATTTCATCTATCGACTAAGCATAGTGCAACCGATGTCACACACTATGCTTACATGTAACACATAATGATTATGCGATAAATAAACAATGAAAATATATAAATAAATAAAAATAAAATTATATTATTTTCACATCAATTCTCATCATATCTATTGCATGATTCCAAGGTGTAATTTGATCAGTATCACATTCTTAACTATATAAACTTATAAGAAATCCACAAAATGACAAGCAAAGGTCATTTACTATAGCGTACTCTCCTATTGAGAAGCAACTATCATTTGTTGCACATACTCCTAAAACAAAAACACCAAAAGAAAAATGAATTAGCATCAACACTTAAATAAGGAGTACAAAAAGTACTGCAAATTTTACATACTCTCATGGAAAGAGCATAAATAGCTTAAGTACTCAGTCACCCATACAATATGCATTCTAGTGTCCCATACCACTAGAATATGAAATATAAGTTATACTATGATAAATTAGAATATAATCGGTAATCACAATCAATAAAATTAAGCTCTCGAGATATTTATAGTACCTCATGTGGATGATTAGCCACACACTAGTGCTGCCCCATGCAATGAATCTACACTACAAATCAATCATATTGCCTCATGTAATGAATCTATACAGAGAATCATATCAATATTGTCTCATGTGAGGAATCTGTATTGTGAGCTTATAATGTTGCCTCACGTGGAAAATGTACATTACTAGTTAGCAATGCTATCTCATGCAGCAAGTCTGCATCGGGGTTACCAATGACAATAAGGAAGATACTTGAAGAGATCATAAATCAACATATCCATACTGTAAGTAAAGTTAAAATTTAAAATAGAGTTACCCAACAGAAATAGGTTGCAACATAAGAACGGAATAGTAAGAAACCATTAGGTTATGGGATTATCATTCAAGGTAAATGTTCATTGTCATGATGATGAATTAATGGTTAAGATGTATAAATTGAATTGAAGGGCACTCTTTTGAGTACCTAGATCATATAAATATATATATTTGGATACCTTGAATTGGAATAGTATATTGGAATGCCATGGCTTTGATCCCACTTTGGTGAAGCGGATCATGTATCTTAGGTACAAACAACTTTATGAAACATGTAATGTCCCCATTACTTAGTTTATTAAACAATGTTCGTATACATTCCAAAATTTGATTTATGTTGAAAGCAAAATTTATTTAATGGTAAAGATTGCACATTTTTAAAACTAGCTCTAACTATGAAGATAATTGTTATTATTGATGAGATATTATATACCAATTCATGGAAGGAAGGCTCGGGAAACCCTCCCAATACAAGCTTATTAAAACTATGTTTGTGTAATATAGAACAACAAAAAGAACTAGCCTAGTGGATAGTCACTTGGCAATTAAGTGTACTTGGATGACGACACTTTCGGGATGGGTGACCTCCCAGGAAGCTTTTCCTACAAGCTAGTGGGAGCTTCTCGCACGCAGCCAACGTCACCAACAAAGGCTCCATAGCCCGTTTCCAAGTATGCCAAGGCCAAGATGCCAAGGTCTATGCCTTGGTCGTCGCCGCCTGCTCGATGACACGAGGACGTGTCGTGCTCGCTACTCGTCCGCTACACATTCGTGGTCACTTTTTTTATATTCGTAAATTCTTATATTTATCTCCACGTTGCATTCAAAAAATGGAGCCCCCTCTCTGACATCATCAATGATGTCATTAAAAAAGCTAAAAGCAAGCATTCTCTCTTAACCTAGTTTAATTGAGCAATAAAAGAAAGTTGGTTTTTATATGTCCAAACAGTGTGGTAGTATGCTTTGCTAATTAGAAAAGTAAAGCAAACCTGGTGGTTGTTGTGGAGGTACTAACGTAGTGTCTCCGTCTCATCGTTCTGTTGGAGTTGCATCACCTATAGGATTTTTCACACCTATGGGGATGTCTACTCCAGTCACTCTAGCTTTTTCTCAGCCATCCGCAAATGGCACCCCTATGGGTGTTACTTTGAGAGATACTACCCCCCTACGTACACCAGATGTACAGGGGTCTCCTGGATATACCCAGGAGCGTGGTCGCAGGTGGGAGAGGACACATCTTAGGCATACCCCAAAGGGGTATAGATACCTTGTAGATGATAGAACAGGAGCCATCATGAGGAATGATAAGGGAAGAAGGGTGATGGCTCATATGAGAGTTGTGCTAACAAGTTTTTCGACACAATGTCTTGGATCATTGGAAGAACATAGCGAAGGGGAGCAAGGACTATATAGTAGCATCCTTGCATGAGGAGTTTCTGGTACCCATCGCAGCAGATAGGTTTTCCACAGACTGGATGATGGAGTGCATGCGTGCGTACATGTCACACAGATGATCGGACGCATGCAAGACACTTAAGAGTGGGGCCCCAAAGCTCGAGTGGCTAGACGTGGATGACTGGCACCAACTTAGGGAGGAGGCTACAAATTCTCCAAGATGTTGGAGACAATAGTGTGAGGTGGCGAGGGCACAACTGCAGGCATGAGTGGTCCATCATCTTGGGAGTGGTGGCCACAGGAGTTATCTAGAGAACTTTGTAAGTTTTTCTTTTGTTTTACTTGCTTATTATTTTGCAATCGTGTTTTTAACAGTTTTATTTTGTTTTCTTTACAACACTCCATTACAAACCATAATCCCACCAATCTAGAGACTCGATCTGTAGAGAGACACTGTCTCATTGCATCAATCGGCCGATTGTATGGATGCGCGGCCCTGTAAGTCAGTCATCTTTCTTGTTCGTGGTTACTAATTTTAATTAAAATATATTATTGTATGGTGGACTAATGTGTAGTTGTTTCTTTTTTTGTAGAGTTCATTCGATGCTCCTTTGCAACAGGACGAGCTTTTGGATGGTGAGGATCTATAGATCGCCCTTGGATCCGTGTAGCACACATGCTCTTCTTTTTTGGTCATTTGATTTATGTAGGTATTTTCTATGCACTATGTTATTATCATCCTTTATATCTTGCCATGATTGAACCGTTGCTTTCATTACGCGATCTTGTATTTATTTTATGTATCAGTCTTATGGATTCAAGTACACTTTGCCTTCATTTAGACGAGCATTGTATACATTACTGAAACTCTTTTGTATAGCCCTGTCACAAAATTTTCCCCCCTGTTACTATCGCTATTAGCGTCGTAAATTTACTACACGCATCGCTATTAGCATCACAATATGCGTCACAAAGTGTCGACGCTGATAGCAACACAAATAGTGACGCTTATAGCGAGTGTTCTATGGCATCACTAATATCGACGTTTTTTGCGACGACGGGGGCAAATTTCTTTATGAACATTTTCATCTCTTTGAACGTCGATATAAGGCTTGTATCTTGTAGTGATTATGAAGTAAGTATGTCATATAATACACTTACACATGCATATGCACATGGATTTCTTATATCCGCACTCTCATGCACACATCCACATCCATCTATCAATTGATTTTAGATTTATTAAATATATACAAATGGCAATCATAAATACTCAATTTTCATTCTACTTTATGTTGTGTTGTTGATCTCAAATCTACAACCTTAATCATAAGTTGGATTAATTGAAAGATACATCCGCTTGAGGTGTACCTTACTATATGTTAGGAAAGTCTAGTAGGCTAAGATGGCTATTTGGGTAGCAACTTGGATGGTAAGGTACACCTCAAGCGGCACCTTCGAGTATCAAACATTGCAGCAACTCTAAGAACTAGACATGGCAGTACTAGTGAAAGTTGGTGTAGGTAGGAATTGGCTCAAGCATTTGCACATGGCATGCACCATGAATTCCCAAAATGTGGCAAGTGGTGTCTTTTGCAAGGCAGCAAATAGGTGGTCAATTATAGGGGGTGTGGGAGTAGAGGGGAGGTAGATGACAAAAGAAGGAATAGAGAGAAGGCAATGTGGAGGTGCTACTAGAGAGAAGGCAATGTGGAGTGTAAAATATTACACGGCGCAGCGAACAGAATCTGAGAAAGAGATAGAGAGTACACAACAGATAAGAGGAGAATCAGTAAATTCTTTAACTCCAAACAACTGATACAAAGATGGCTCTGTCCACCCGTGTGCTTCCACTGTGTGAAGCTTAGATGGCGATCTAGACAGAAGATAGGTGAAGAGCTTAAGGCTAGCTGGAACAACAACTCTGACTGGGTGAAAGATGAGTGAGTGATGGGGCTGCGAAGGGGTTTAGCTTTTATAGCCCGCGAAGGTCGTTAGGTCGGCCTGCTGACCGAACCTACCATATGAGCCTCCACTAGTCGGCCAGGGAATATTCCAGGGAATATTCCCTTTACCATCAGGCCGGGGGCGCTGCCCCCGGACCCCTGCCAGGAGGGCCAACGGCCCCCCTGGGACCCCCCAGCCAGGGGCCGCTTCCGCGGCCCCCAGACCCCACAATAGGGGCCCCTTTTAACTCCCTTACCACGCAACTCAGTGCAATGTGCCTCGAGTTGCTACCAGCTTAACCACTCCGTCTAACCCCAAAAGATTAGACCCACAACAGTCACCTTTTTGCCATCTGGTCACATAGACCTCATCTGATATACAAGTCAGGACTCAACCAATGTCCGGGTTCACATTTGGCTTCTCCTCATAATGGGGGCCTTACAACTTTGAGCACCGTGGATCATTGGTAGTACCTAATGAGGGTGGGGCATTGATCATATCTAACATGGAGATGCTACTAGAGGGTAGATGGATGAGGGAGGATGGGAGGAGCCAAGAGAAGAGGGTGTGGAGGCACATAAGAGGGGGAGGTAAGAGGAGTGAGGAGGGTGAGAGGGGCCGATGGACATAGGAAACATTATCAGGAGGTGGAGAAGAGAGGGAATACATGGATTTTGTTAGGGCAAGAGCAAAGAGGTTGATAAAGAAGGGTGAAGAAAGCAACATCAACAGATTTCCACTTTTGTATGCTCGATGGGTATGGTTCTTGAATGATAGGAGAGTTCATGCAAGTGATGAAGATGTTTCTTGTTTGATGCTCATTAACCAAAAGTTTTTTTAAAACATGTTCTTTTTGTTTAAAGTTTTTCTTTGGTGTTTTCTTTTATTTATTTTTCCTCGTAGCTATTCAAGAGTTTTGTATATGCATGACATGTGGTAGCATCAAGAGTTTTGTATTTGCATGACACGTGGAAGACACCAAAACCTTCTAATAATAATAGTAGAAGATTGAGTGCCATGTGACATAGATCCATACTTATGGAAATTAGGGACCATTTATAGTGTGCCATTTGTACATCTCCTTATGCATGTTTCTAATACATGTGCATTGCAAGTAGAGTTGAAAAGGATCCTCTTTCTCATAAGGGAAATGCCCTAAAATAAACATTAACATACTAAGTCTATCTTTATGGAAAACTTCAACATAACTAGCCTCCAAAGAAGCATATCAAACTTATAGAAAGGCATGGCCTTTGATATTGGTAAGGTTAGACTTCTTCATTTTCTCACATACGTAAGTTTGTTACATTTACTATGATTATCCCAAATTAGGTTAAAGGACAGAACGCAGATCTCACCTACAATCAAACCTAATTGAGATTAAAAATACCACTATATTGTAATGAAAAATGTGATAGAGATCAAAGCCTAGAGGCAAACGGGTTGGTTTCTCAAGGCATTTGTTCTTTATTTCGCTTCCTTCGACATCAAAGGAGTACCAAAAAATAATGAGGTACCTAGTTGATTTCTTATTGTAATCCCATAAGTTTTCCAAAATTATTAATCCTTACAAAGGCACCCAGTTAATCTCAAGTACTTCAAGCTTTGGCTATTGGTTTTCATGTTTTTCCTAGGCAAATACCCTCAAAGAGTAGGAGGTTCCAAATGGGTCAAATACAAATTTATTGAAAAGGGCATTGTTCCCACTTGGTTGGGTTTACTGAGAGTTGATCCACTATTTTCCTTGGTGATTAGCAACTATTAGCAAGCTCTTCTCTTGAGAAAAGAGCATGTTTACTTACAATATCACAAGACCATGCACATAGTTGGTAACAATATAATGTGTGCACATGCGTGCATGTGTGTGTTTGAGTGTGATGAACATCTTGCTTGATAAGTTTCTCCTCCTTTGCACATTCTTGACCCAATGGTCATAGGAGTAATAACTGTTATTTGCTATGGAAACTAAAAGAAAGAAACATGCACACTTGGCAACATATAAATGAGAATGCAAATTTCTCCATGAGTAAATCATCACCAATAACTATAGAGCTATTGACAAATCCCTTTACAGGTTTGGCTATAGATAGATTTTCATGAATCTAGGTGAGATAGAATAGATCAATAGTCTTAAGAACTCTTACGAGCACAAATAATAGTCTAGAAGCCCCTATAAAAACAACAACAAATAAGTCCATATAAAGAGAAACAAGGAGTTGCACACACTCATAAAATATAAGTGTTCCCACATAACCCATTTTGCTTGACACACTACAAAATCATAGAAACTCACTCTCTTTCTCTAACATTGTCAAGTGGCATAACCATTTAATGCCTTTTTATATTATCAATTCCATTCACACTAACAAGTAAGAATATTGGCATCAAAACTTATCATTTCAAGAAAATTTAGATAAGCTCTTCCACAAACGACAAGGTTTTTCATGCTCACATAAAATATTATAGAGCACACATGGCAATGCTTTGTTAAAGAGCCTTATAGATTGCCATGCATTCCTTGAGTGAATTGGTGTACAACTCATGGTTTAATTTAAGAAAAGTAGTAAAATACTCACATTTTTAAGCCTTGAACATACAAATGTAAAATACTCACAGTTATAAGTTGTAATTTTCCTTTCCTATTCTTTAAATGGTAGGAAAAGTATGTTGTATACTAAAGCTATTTTAATCACCACGTGATCTCCTAATAAGACCCCTTATAGATTAGCTTTAGGGGTCCCTAGAAAAAGGAGGGGTTATGCACTACATATGCTATTACACACACCCACAAAGTACCATGGTTGAAAAACCAATCACAATGGCTTGCTTTTGGTAGTAGCCGCTATGACTTCTGATTTCTAGGTTAACATAATCTAGAGCGATGCATATTTGTAGACATTTGTCTTGAATGGATGTTCATGTAGTCTATAAGAGGCCTAAATATACAAATTAAGCCAAAAGTATGTGCCATTTAGATTAGACGACAACTATATTTGGGACTTAGGAAAATTCCATGGCTTTGAGATGTAACATTTTGGTCTCATAGGCCGATTTGGCCTTTTGTAGACAATAGTGGGGTTGAGTCAAAAGAGGACAAGTAGCCACTATAGGCATGCCAAAAAACTCATGTCTCTAGCCTAGTGAGACTTGGTAGATCCATGAAATGTCTAAAGTAAAGGCGTAGTGAAATTGAGAAGGATGATTTGCATAAATTTGGGGGATATACAAAGGTATAGCAATAATTTGGGAGAAGGTTTCATGCTTTTGAGTGATCCTTTTGGTTGAAGAGTGCTATTTCTATGGTAACCCTACTGAACCTTGAATTTGGGAGGTTTAATGGGTAAGGAGAAAAGACAAGAAAGCACTTTCTTTTCCATATTTATAAGATTTTTTAGAAAAATTCTTACTATAATTCTCACACTATGATTATGACAATAACATAAGATTTTGCTTAGTTCCTCATGAACATAAAGCTCATGGGAAATAGCCCATTTGGAAAAGGCCTAAACTTCTTTGCAATCAAGGACCAAAAAATTCCTGTTTAGGTGAGCCGTTAGAGACATAAACCAAACCTTCAAAAAAAAACTTGATGAAATTTTTGCTTTGTTATTATACCTTTGACTTATCTCTCTCCCTCTGTGCTTGCTTGCCTACTCGTAGTGTCTCTCTATACCTCTCTCTAACACCAACATGCTACACTTTCATTGAAGATCTGATTTCTTGAGAAAAAGCTTTCTTTGCAAGCGTTTTCTTTATAAATCATATGGGAGGATTGCTAGTGTCCATCTTCCCAGCATATATTGAGAAAACATACTCTGATTTCAATGGAGCAATATGGAGACAATGCATGCAAGTTAGGATTGATCACTATAGCTTCCATGCCATGATAGGGATCTAGTAAAGAGAAGCACAACCCAATTGAGACTACATGTGGGAACACAACGATTAATTAATTACCATGTTCCCACAAGCTTACTAAAAAGAAGCATAGCCCAATTGAGGCTCCTTATTGAAACACAATAATCAATTGTTAATAGGAAAAAGGTTTATGCCAGGTTCCATAGGCATTGGCTATTTGAAAATTCTTATCAAGGAATTGATCGAGGTTCAATTAGAAGATCATAATGTTGATTTTTTAAAAATTTGACCATGTAGGTGGCTTCAAAAGCTTGGCATACATGCTAGCTATTAAATGAGAGCTCCAAGTTGTGTTCAATGGAGATGTATGGCATAGCATGAGGTGGCTCTAGCCATCCTATAGTTGATTTTGCAAGACTAAAGATCCTATAGTAGCAACTTGCGATGATGGGCTTTGTATGGATAGTAAGAAGGTTCAAGTTTCTTGGCTTATGCTTTATACCAAAAGTTGATACATGTAATTGGAAGTCACACATAAGGAATGACTTCAAGAACATTGTCATCACGGTTCATCAACAAAGATCAAGTTCGTTCTTATTGGTAAAACCATATGTGTGTAATCTAGCAAATGGTGGACTATAGGATATGAGCTATTTGATGCCATTATTACAATTTTGTAGTCATTCATTGCAAGGTATAAGACATGCATTACAAGTTTAACGTAGCCATGTTTGGGAAAGGAGGAAGGCCTCTTTGAGGAGATCAATGGCTACATCAAGGGATAGATTAGGTCACATTGCAATGTTCCATAGAACTGCATATTCTATCAAATCAATATTTCAATGCTCTTGGGACACCCAATTTAGACACTTAAAAGCTCCCATCCTTCTGTAGAAAGGATTGCCATGTGGAGGCAATCATATGGTTCAAGCTGAATTATGGGTGTACATAGGTCATCTAGAACAATGACTATTATAAGACTCCAAGAGCGCATCATTATATCAATATGGAGGAGGGGTTTATGTTTTCAGTCCACAACTTAGTTCTCCTACACTATTGCAAGGAGATAAATGAAAATTTCTTAACTTGATACTATGGAAAGGAGACTTATGATGAAAATAGTGTGCATGATGATGATTGCTAGTTCTCTGTAGTGATATGACATCATTGGTGTATGAAATCTGTTGACCTTTTAAAAATGTTAGAAAGGAGATGCTTATAAAATGGTTTGCAGTACTTGCATTTGCACATGTGGGAGTTTTAGCAGATCCACTGTGATGCTTGTTGTATCATAGATAAGAACTTTGATTCTTATTATAAAATGGGGCTCAATAATTTGGGCATTGTATATATCACTTGCTTAATCACGATTGTCTTATGAAAGAGAAGTTATCATGTGTGATAAGGATAAAGAAAACATCACAAAACCACATGTCTTGATCATGTTATTTTATGCAACATAAGCTACCATGTATGACTAGCTTTAGAGATGAATAAACTGATCACAAGCACTACTTGGTGGGTAATTATTCCCTCTTGCATTAATCAGCACTAGGTTATGGGGTGATTGAGAAGGGGGACCTAAATGTAGAGCGATTGCACCCTTCTCTTGTTAGAGTGTTTGTTGTAGCCAGACTTATAAAATTAAAAGTATTGACTTCACCATGATCATTGTAATTGCTACTACAATTGCTGTCATGTACATTGATATTCCCCCTTAATCTGGTAGTGCTGTATGATTCGGGTTAATCTCTTGCACTCATCTCATGGTCAATATAACTATCATGCAATGACACCATTGAAGGGGAGAAAGAGACTAGGCTTGGAAAGGTGAAGCTCAAATGTTCTCTCTCAAACTATTTTTGTTGATCCTGTTGGAGCAACATCTCATGGTACAACAATTCAGGATCTAAGTCATGGTGATTTGTTGTTGCTAACATTGATAAGGATGAGTATTCCGAGTTTGCATTTTCATCCCTACTACACCAACTCCTTACTCTAAGTCATCCATTAAATTTGTAGTGCTCGAGGCATAGTTAAGCTATTGGCTCATCTTGGCTAGCTCCTCACCTTGATGCTGGAGTACTAGCTCAAATGGCCTCACATTGCAATATTTACTTGCCTCCTCACTTATTGAATCAAAGGCTACCACAGCAGTAAGGCCTACAGTTTCCTTTAATATAAAAGCATCCTTACATGACCTTCTTGACATAATTGTAATGGTCTTGTAGTAATCCTACATGCTAGATGTCTATGATTGTCCTTCTTGAAGGACCCATAGCTCTATTCCATCTTTAGTTGTCTCCTTTTGGGGATAGATCCTAAACTAGTTGCTAGTTTTTTATCATTAAAAGAACACCTTACTAATCCTAGTAGGGAATAATGCTTACTATTCTCTCCATTAGCTTTTATGAGAGTGGGTGTATTGTAAGCATATGCAGTCTTAGCTATGCTCATGATATCAGAAAAGGTAGTGGTAGATAAGAGCTGGGATAGGGCATTGAAGGGTACTAATTTAGGACTCTCTAGTTGTGATCATGTTTGGGAGGAGAATGATCTCAATGCTCAGTTGCTTTTGAGATATTGTTACTCACACAATGAGGACTAGTCCCCTTAGTCCTATAATTCAAATACTTGGACCTGATTTTGTAGTAACATTCAAGCTGTGGTGTGATTCTAGCATTTCATAATTGTAAGACTTTAGGTGTGCACTAGGTTTACATTTTTTGAGCATTGTTATGCTTGTCATGCTTTGAGTGGTGACAATTATCATGGTGATAAGTGAGAATGAAGCTTTGGATTTGTCTTATTAGTCCAAATATGTAGGTCTACAAATGAGTATTGCCATAGGTCTAGTACAATAGCTATTGATAGAAATTGCTCTCTAGATCCATGGCATAGAGTTAATGTGATTTATAGTGATAAATTAGAAATTGTTTTTGTTGATTTGATCAGTACTGTAGGTTATTTGATTGATCTACAAAGTCATATATAGGTGAATGCAAGGACCTTGATAGGAGCTTAGTGTAAGAGGTCTAGATATGTTTCTATGGTTGGCATGTTTATTTATTGTATTACATATAGGGTATCCGCATGAAGAGAAAAAAAGGATATCTTCCATGCTAAGAGAGTAATCAGTGGTCTGAGAATAGTAGAAGGGAATAATCTCATTTGTAGTAAGGACCATTAGTATTGTTTTGCTACTAATTACAAAAATGGTTGTTAGGAATAAAGGTGTTGGTTACTAGAGATGTCTGAGAAAATGAAATGTTGCTATAGGTATTGCTCTGCAGACCCCTTACACATCCACCTTATATGCTACTATTATAATTTGAAGTATTTTTCCTCATTAGAGTTTTGAGTTTGTCGTTGCTACCATCATTTTGATGTTATGAGCTCAACTATTTGTGCTATCACGAGCTTATTACTATTGGTATGGTTTGTCCCACCATTTGGTTGGGTTGGTAAAGTGCTATAATTTAGCTGTTTATCTAATGGTTACTTTTTGTAATTACTCAAAAATCAAGTAATTACCATCCTCTACACAAGGAAGGCTAGTTTCACAACTAAAGGGGTGATGAAGTAGTTTGAAGAAATGATAACACCATCCAAAACGATCTCACAAAGAGGATGTGGCCATCTTGATTGGTATGTTTTTTGTGTATACATGATTTATCTTCCTCTTATGTTTGTGGATTACCTAGAGAATTTTTAGGTCATATAACATGCATGATCTTTTTCATGTTCACCCTTACATTGCAACAAAATAGTGATTTGGCATGTTATCATGTCCTTTGAAGCTTCTAATCTCTATGGTGTAGTGAGTGTGGAGAGACAATTGTGGCAATGCTACTAGTTTGTGAATGTGGACTTATGAGTGAGGGGGGTGCCATGACTATATCGATCCATGACTTTTGAAGATAAGGTAAGCTTAGAGCTATTGAATGCAAGGATTCTCATAGTGCCAATACATGCTGTCATGTGCCATATATCCCTATGTGATTGTACATATCATGAGTGTGAGATAACAACTATATGGCATGTGCTGTTGTTGGTGCTAAATTGTTAAGTGTGAAACATTCTTCTTATGATTATAAGATTAAAGATACCCATGCTCATGGAGTTGCTTATTTTGGAATAGTGTAAATGTGCAAGGCACCATGAAAGACCCTTCCTCACAATTTAATGGTGAAAGACCCAATTATAATGTTGGGTAACTGAAGACAAGTGCATATGCAAGTATTGGTTGTCTTTTAAGGAAAAACAAGGCATGAAAAAGCATTTATAGATTTTAGCTTGTACTTAAGTTTGCAAAGGTTCTATATGAGATTTTTTGTGGATATTGTTGGTTACATGTGAACAAACTAGGTGAACAACCTCTTATTTCAAACATTTGTAGATATATACAATTCTTTGTATTGTCTAGAATTCTTACAATTTGAGCTTTAGCATGCCTTATTTAGAGTAATGGTCTAAAAGATATAGTAGATTTTGAGATAGGGGGTCATTATTGGCCGTAGATTATGTTGACTGGAAACATATCAATGATGTTACATAAAGTATTGATGACATGCTTTTGGGATTACTCAACCTTTGAGAGAATGTGTTATGTTGTGCCACACAAAGGGAATGTATGAGCAACGTATGAGATGTGTGAAGCTCAAGGTTAGCTTATAGAATGGACACACCGACAACAAATGTTGTTATCATAGTTATTGTTAGGAATTCTGTGTGTGATTTCCTTGGTAGAAATTCATGTATGTTGGAATGCGTGAAAACTAGAAAATTGTTACATTTCCTACTTATAAAAGACTAGGGAATTACTTGGAATTTTTTTCCCTATGTAGGGAATATTTTCTACATAGGAAATTTCCAAATTCCTATGTGATTAAGGACACAATTAAATTTCTATGTGATTCCCTAGTTACTCTAACTAGGAAATGTCCCATTTTTTGTAGTTTTTACATTCCCTACTTATGTGTATTTCTAACTAGGAAATCCCATGGTGGTGACAAATTATTATTTTCTAAAGTGAATGAAGCTTCAAATTTGTCTTACTAGTCCAAAAATGCAAGTTTGGAGGTGTTAAGAGTATTATAGAATGTCTTTTATAGAAACTATAAATAGATTGATCTCTTGATCCATGGCATTCCTTATGAATTTCCTTTCAATTCCCTACTTAAAAATACACATAAGTAGGGAAAGTAAATAATAGGGAAAATGAAACATTTCCTAGTTAGAGAAACTAGGAAAATACATTGTTTACATGGAACATTTCCTAGTTAGAGAAGCTAGGGAAAATACATTATTACGTAGGAAATTCCTCATTATTTACTTTTCCAACTTATCTGTATTTTAAGTAGGGAATTCCATTTTTTTTTCATATGTAGGGAATGATTAAAAATTCATGTGTGTGTGTATGTAGAGAGAGAGAGAGAGAGAGAGAGAGAGAGAGAGAGAGAGAGAGAGAGAGAGAGAGAGAGAGAGAGAGAGAGAGAGAGAGAGAGGCATTCCAAAACTACCAGTTATTTTCTATCCTCTTTCCTTTACATATGTGATATTGCTTATGGTTGGCTTAACTCAACCATAGTTACCTCACATTTCTCCCCCACATGGCATGACTTGGTTTTATGATGGTAAAACATGAAACACATGGACTTCTTGTCTTTTAGGACTTTTCAGCATGCCATTTTTCTTTCTTGGGCTAGCTTCCATCTTCAAGTGTCTGCATTTTGAGGTGCCACCTTGCAATGTCCTTTCTTGTGCTCCTATTATGGCACTTCTGTGCTGTCATTTTGGGTAGGTTAATGGTTTTTGAAAGCCTCATGTTTGTATTTTGCAGGGATTACTTTCTTTCTGTTTACTGATCTTGTTGGTGCTTGTTTTGTCAGGTTGCATGATCATGATCTTCTTGATAACAACTATTTTGTCCTTCTTATGCTTGGAGCTCTTCATCTAAAGTTGACCCATCCATTTTTGTGCTTTCTTCATCTATTGTGTGTTGATAGATCATTTGAATATCCTTCTTGCATTCTTTATGGTGTTGTTGTTTGTTGCTACTAATGTTATTGTTGTGTTCTCTCTTGATGCTTATTGTGATTGATTATTATTACTTGAACCTTCATGAAAGGGCTTCAATTGTGACACATGTGTGATTGTCTTTGTCTTTTTGTATTGATGTTGTAGGAGATATGTTGTTGTTGTAATTGGTCTGATCATCTGATGTGGTCCTATCCATCTATACATCAAAGATTTAGTAAGGCCCTTTGGTCCTAATTTTGATCCAATGAGGTTTTCCTCTCAAAGTTATAGAGTAAGATAGTCTAGTGTGGTGGACAAAGATATGAAGTGAAATGTTACAGATGCAGAGAGAAGAGTCACATCTTCCTAAACTATCCAAACCTTGGAAGATCCATGGATTACTAGCCCCTCTATAGTCGATATAAAGGAGAAAGGATTATCAATCAAGTCTAATGCCACAAATAACCAAGATAACCAAGATAACCAACATAAGAATCAAGAACTTGCCTCAAATTTAGTAGAATTGGAAGCAGCTAGAATAACACAAGCCAAGAAAAGAGAACCTATAGTTTCAAAATAAAATGTTTCACCCACAAAAGCTATCAAGTTCAAGTGATTAGCAAAGCCACAAAGCATCACAATATAGGATTGTACAGTGTAGAGTACTCTAGTGCCAATGAAGGATATAGAGATAGTTTAAGATGAATGAGCAGAGATCCAAGAGATGGAAGAGGTGGATGTACCTCCAATAATAGAAGATGTGGAGATGTACCCATTGATTAAAGAATGAGGAAAAATCAAAGTGGGTATTGCTTCATTCCCTAGCCAATTGGAGAAGTCCATGGATCCCATAAAAGAGTATGATTTGGCAAAAGACCTAGATACATTCCATTCTAATTCGATATTCCAAAAATTATTGATGTTGTCTCCTAGTTGTAAAAAGAGATTCAAAAGCATTATTATGTGAAGACGTCAAGGATTTCCCACTGTGCAATTACTACCAAAACCAATAAGGCCCTAGAGCTTGTGAGAGAACTGGATGTGGCCAATGTCTTCTTGGATCCTAGTGCTCTAGAGAGTGGCATTTGGATAGAAGGTTGTTTCATTGCAAGTGCATTGATAAATGGAGGCTCTTCAATGAACATCACGATGGATGTGATGATGAAAGATTTGGGCTTGTAGGTCATGCATCCAACCTAGTGGCTCATCAAATTGGTAAATCCAAGCAAAATTAAGCCTTTAGGAATTCTTCCATATGTTAAAATCACAGTTGTAAGAAGATATTAATTGACTGACATCCCTAGTGCTTATGGGACCACTTACCCCCTATTGCTAGGAAAACCATGGCTATTTGAAGCACTTGCAATAATTGATTGATTCAAAGGAACCCTAACCCGTAGGGGATCCAAGAAGGTGGTGAAGCTCTAGGGTTTGTAGAAAGGACATGGATCCACCTTCATAGAATAATCATCTAACTATTTCAACAAAGTATGGAACATCGGTCGAAGAAGACATTGTCACAAAAGTTTTTCCAAAGAAATCTTAGACAGAGTGTGTAACAATGGATATTGTAAGCCATGTCTCAAAAGAAGCAAAGTTGTTGTCAATGGGTGAATATCTCTTGCGTAGACTAGGAATGAATCAATTGTGATAATGACATACAAGCATGGATATATTGTTCTCCTTGTTATGGCCATAGGTGAGCTAGAGGTAGAAGGAGAAGAGGTAATAGAGAGCATGTTATTCTCTTATAGAGCCCCTATAGAAGTAGAGACGGAATCAGAAGATAAAGATGATGAAAGTGAAGATCAAGATTATGATGGTGATGAGGAAGAATCTATTCAATGAGAAGAGGATACAAATGATACTCAAGTTCCTGAGTCTACAAAGGATGAAAAGCCCCTACTATTGACTAGAATGACAATGTCCCTTTTGGGCTCCTCAATGGTCCACAATTATGTAGAGGATGTACAAAAAGTCAAAGAAATAAACATCAATCTACACTAATGGTTGTTGTCACCCTAATCCACCATTTTCATGAAATAATGATGATCATGAACCTTGCCAATAAGCATCAATGCCACAACAGGAGTAATTAGACGAGACCTTCCTATGTGACATTCCTAGATGCATCCTCAAAAGATGAATCCTTGAGTCAAGAAGTGAGTATCACATAATCCAAATGAGAGACAGTCCTTATACCATTTTAGCGTCCAAAAGGATTTGAAGAGTTGTAGTTGAAAGCAAAGAAAGATGATTCCAACGAAGCATCAAAGAAAGAATCTACTTCCTTAAAGGAGTCAGACAGACTTGTGTTGAGAAGCAGCCTATGAGGAACCTTCATCAAAGAGGTAGAAGATGAAAAGAGGTTGACCTTTATTGATATAGATATTATGGATTGACATCTTAGAGTGGGCAATAGTCTTCTAGAAGAGGAGTTGTTGACTCTTCATAACCTATTAAAGGAGAACATGGATGTGTTTGCTTGGTCTTACAAATACTTGAAGGGGGTTGATCCCACTATGTGTCAATATCACATCGACCTAGAGCCTAATGCCAAGCCTATAATGGTAGTGTCAGACATGCATGAATCCCAATTATTCAGCCTTAATCAAGATAGAGTTATTGAAGCTCTTAGAAGTTGAGTTTATCTACCCAAATAACTTAGTTTCGCTCATTGTGGTCATACCAAAAAAGAATGAAAAGCTTTGCATATGTGTGGATTTCTGTAAGTTGAATTCCAAAACAAAGAAATATCATTTTCCTATCCCCTTCATAGACCAACTATTGGACACAGTGGTAGGACATGAGTTGTATTCTCTACTAGATGGATTCCATGGATACAATTAGGTATAGATCACAAAAGAAGACCAGTCCAAGACAATCTTTACAACAAAATGGGACACTTATACCTGCAAGTGATGTTGCTTTGGCTCTATAATGCTCTTACCACCTTCCAACAAGTCACGATGGTTGCATATCCTAAAACTGCCATCATGATTTCATTGAGATATATTTAGATGATTTATGTATGTTTAGTTTTCTCATTCAACATTGGGGACACTTGGAGCATTGTTTTGAACAATGTTGAGAGTATAGAATTTATCTCAACCTCGACATATGTATATTTGGAGTCTCCTTGAGAGTTTTGTTGAGCCACATTGTCTCTACACAAGGGATAGTAGCAGACCTGGCTAAGATTGAGAAAATTATTGCTCTAACCACACCAACCAATATAAAGTAGTTAAGAGGATTTCTTGGCCATGTGGGTTATTATAGGAGATTCATTGAACATTTTACAACTAACGTAGTCCCCAACAAAAGCTCCTCAAGAAAGATACATAGCTTATTTGGATAAATGATTGTGAATAAGCTTTCAACACCCTAAATCACTACCTGATCAAAGTGTGTACCATGCAAATTCTTGACTAGGAGAAGGAGTTCCATTGCATAATGATGCATTGATTGAAGGGATAAGTGCTATTATTTGACAAAAAAATACTTCAAAGCTAGAGCGACCCATTTATTATGCAAGCTAAAAAGTCACTAATAGAGAAAAAACTACACAATTATAGAGCTAGAGTGCTTGGTGATGGTGTTTGCTCTGGAGAAGTTTTTACATTACCTTATGTCAATGCATTTAAATTTTTATATGGATCATGAGGTTCTATCCTTCTTGATGAATAAGGCAGATTTGAAAGAAAGAATGATAAGGTGGCTTCTTCTATTCCAAGAGTTTGATTTTGAACTGGTCACTAAACTCGATTGTTTCCATGTCTTGGCTGATTATCTATCGCGGATCCCTTAAAGTGAAGAAGAGGAGAAAGATGATCCATATCTATTTCTAGTGGAGAGTATGACCCCATTTCCAACCTCTTAGCTACACAATAATATTCTCTTGGTATCACTAGCAAAAAGTAGACAGTGCTTTGTAAAAGAAACGCAAATATGAAGTACTGTGTGAAGATGCATAGTAGGAGATGAGATTAGAATCTTCTTGAAATCATGCCATGATGAGCCCTATGGTGGACATTTCACGGGAGAAACAACACAACCAAGAAAGCTCTACTTACAAGATACTACTAACCAACCCTCCACAAAGATATCTATGGTTATTATAAGTGTTGTGATGCTTGTCAATGAGAGTGGGGAAGCCAACCAAATCCTGTGCCAATTCGTTGTAACTAATCCTTCCCTTGAAGCCATTTGGGAAGTGGGGCATTGACTTTGTGGGACCAACATATCCTCCTTCACGGGAGAAACAACACAACCAAGAAAGCTCTACTTACAAGATACTACTAACCAACCCTCCACAAAGATATCTATGATTATTATAAGTGTTGTGATGCTTGTCAATGAGAGTGGGGAAGCCAACCAAATCCTGTGCCAATTCGTTGTAACTAATCCTTCCCTTGAAGCCATTTGGGAAGTGGGGCATTGACTTTGTGGGACCAACATATCCTCCAAATAGAATGAAGTAGAACATATATACCTTAGTTTATACTGACTATGTGATGAAGTGATGTGAAGCCAAAGCTCTCAAGCAAGATGATGGCAACAATGTGGCTCTATTCTTGTATGAGAACATTATCACCTAAGTTGGTGGTCCCTTGGAGCTGGTAAGTGATCCTGGCACTCACTTTCTAAACAAGATCATGGAAGAGTTGACAGAGATCTACAAGATCTGCCATCGTTGCAAGTCCACAACCTACTACCCTAGAACCAATGGCCAAGTCGAAGTCAACAATCACATTCTCTATTTGATCTTGACAATGACAATTGTTGCACATCATCGTGATTGGGATGATTGACTTATAGAGGTCCTCTAGGTGTACAGAACTTTTCATAAGGCCACTATAGAACACATTGGTATATTGCATAGAAGCTATTTTCCTTGTTGAGCTGGAACTGCCCTGTTTATGAGCAGCCACCACAAAGCAATTAGGAGATGTTGAGTCCCTATAATGCCATCCTATACACTTGGAATGTCTAGATGAGACTCAAAGGATGGCCTTATAGTGCATGGAAGCCATATGGGCGTGCCACAAAGTATACAATGATAGCTTTTGTTAAGTGGAAATAATTCAAGGAAGGTGATCTCATCTTGGCATATGATTCATACTTTGGCAAGTTTCATGGAAATCTCCAACAATGCTAGATAGGCCCCTCCCTACAAGATACTTGTTGTGAACCCTAATGGTTATGCACAGATACACACTATAGACATCTTTGATGATCTCTTCTTGATCAATGGCTATTGCATGAAGAAGTATTTCCCCCCTAGGGATCCTAACAATCTCACAGACGATAGCTTCTATCCCCCTTTAGTATCACTCATCAATGTCTTTCGTGCTATTACTAATAGTCATCATTTTGATTATGCTGACAAGGAAAATGCTTTCTTTTGTCTCCTTTGTTCCACCTCCTGCCCCTATTTTGTCACCTTTTCTTCCAATCCAGCAGACATGGAATGGATGGTTTTGAAAAATGGTATGCTTGCCTTTGAAAAAAAAAATATAGGTTATGGGAGAAAAGGACTTTGGTCCTGCCATGCCAACCTACTCTTTGAGAAAAGTTAAAAACACCCTCAGAAGTTAGAAGAAAAAGAAAAAATAAAAAAGAAAAAACACATTGTTATGGGAGAAAAAGAAGAAATTCCTTGTCATAATAGGCCTCAGTCCAAGAAAAGGTGGTAGACACCCTTGGGTAGGAAGCTCATTGTGGAAAAGGTGATGACACCCTGCAATTGAAATCAATTGAATATTCTAATGATCTTTCTAGGGTATAGTTTTGAAGCCACCTCCCTTATTAGTGCACTATCTCTATGCAACTTCAAAGAACATGTGACTCCTATAGTAGCAAACAACATATCTTCATCTCATACAAGTTTATGATCTACTGGCTACCTCCTTAGGTAAACCTTTTCTTCAATAGATACTATATGAGATCATCAATAAGATGAAGTTGATCTTCATTGACAATCCTTGAGTGATGTAAGATTTCATCCTACTAGGATGGGGATGTGAGTATGGGCTACCCTCTCCTCTATATTTATCAACAGAGCATGAGATAGAGGGAGGGGTGAGTAACTAGTCTATCTCCTTTAATTCAAGTAAGAGGTGTGTTGTGTGAATGGAGTGTTGCATGTAGTATGGGTTGTGTCTCTTAGTACACAAAGCACTCTTTTGTTTTGTGTATGGCACTATAAGGCTCCTTAGTTTTTTTTCTCGCAATGTATGTTGGCATAGGGTAGGATGTACAAATACACCATAAATTATGCACAAGACATACAACCTTTGCATGTGACAATGAGGATTATATTCATGGGTGTCAGGAGTTGGGTTTCCCTCCTATATCATAGGGGGGAGGCTGAGTGTGATAGACCTTTTATTTCAATAAACAATGAGGTGAGGTTTGAGGGATGTTACGACAACTAGCAATCAAGTATATTCCTATTTTCCTATGCACACACAAGATGGACCTCTACAACCACAATAGGACACGTCACTTTGTTATGTAGATTGCACTAGAAGGCTCCCTAGCCTTTCTTACACCTATGCTAAATAGGGTGGAATACATTAATGCACCGTTAGCTATGCACGCTGGCATACTCCCTTTGCATCCCTCCATTTTATCAACTTATAAACTGGATGTGCAATATGGATCCTATCATCCCTCTTTGAGAAATGTGAGCACATGGGGTGAGTAATTTCTCTCTCATCCTCAAATTGAGTGATTGGTGAGATTGAGAAAACCACATGCTTTATTGGCAATAACTTGGTGGTCTCCACTTGTCCTCATATCTCCTTATGTGCTACTGTATGGTTCTTGCCATGTTGATGCTTGTTGTGACAAGTTGTGGTGCCTCATGAAGTTGATGCCAACCCCTAAAGTGAAAGCAAGCGACTTCGACATCTAGCATGTCATCGATTTTCAACCAAGATCAACTAGTGAACGGGCAAAGTGTCTCTAGCCCTACTCTTGCATATATGTGTGTATGACTTGTTATAAGTGTGGGGTCTTTTTTGTGTCCTACTAGGATCCCTTCCTCGACCACCCACACGTTACACCCCGTCCTCAAGGTTTTTTTCTTTTTTCATTTTCTAAATTTCTTTTGTAGCCTTCCCATGTGAATGCACCCTTGCTCCACTAAAACTAGAATCTGATGTTGCGATCCTATTTGTTACTTTGAATTAGACACATTTCCTTTTTATAGCCCCTTGTTCTAAGTTATGGTTTATCTATTATTGATTTTTGACTGATTTTACGTGAATTAGATGTGTGCATTACACCTTTTTCTTTTTTGTTGTCCATTGTTTTGATGCACCAATTGATTGATATTAACTTTTGCGTGCTTGCAAGTATTTTTTAATTGTATATTTGCTATTTTTTCATGTGAATATGCTCTATTCTCATTGGCACTATGTTCTAACTTAATCCTCCTATGTGGATCATCAAACCAAACATTTTTTCTTTTTCATACACTCCATTTTGGCAAATAACTTTTTTGTTATTAATTTTCAATTGTATTTTTGTATGCATTTTTTGACTTTTTTTGTGCACCCCTTTTTTATGCTAGACATGCCATTACAGTTGCCATTCTATTCTTGGTCACCCTACCCACTTTTCCTGTTATTGCATTTTAATCGAATAATAAACTTTTTTGAAATTAGCTCTTCCGTCATTTTATGTGTGTGGCGATCCCGTGTGTGTCCACCTGAACATTTGTTTTTTGTCTTGTGACACACATCATTGTGTCCAATGTGTTACATCTACTTGGTGTGCTTTTATGTACTGTTTTAATCCCATCAGTGTAATTTTTTTAACCTCGCGCCTTGCTACATGCGTGCACACGATGTAGGGGGTCGATATTTTCTTCTTTAAAAAAAATTAGTTCCTTGTTTTTTTTCTTTAGCAAAAAAGTAACCCACCCAAAAAACAAAAAAAAAAACAAAAAGCATCCCCCTTGGCCTGTAACTCCCCACCCCATTCCCCCTCCCCCACTCTTCCTTCTCTCTCTCTCCCCTCTTCTTCCTTTCTTCTTTCTATTCTTCTTTCTTCTCTCTCCTCCCCCTCTCTCTCCCTGCCATCTTCTTCTCCCTCCCTCTCCCAACCCTCTTCCTTCCTCTCTCCTCCTCCTCCTCTCCTTCTTCCATCTCTCCCTTCCTCCTCCTTTTACTCGTCATCACTTGTCTTGATGGTCTTTGCCAGTTTTCGCCTATCTCCTCCATACTGTCCATTGGCGGCAATTTTCTCCTCCTCCTCATTGCCCATGCCACTACTAGTCTCCCTATCACCGTGCCACCAACCTATGACTGCCCCCCACCATCCAGTGCTCTTCTCTCTCCTCCTCCACCCTTCCTCACCATCCTCTCTTTCCTCCTTCCCTCCTCCCCACACTCATCTCCTCTCACCCTTCCCACCACCCTCCAACCCACTACACAAAAACCACCCACTCCAATGCCACCCTGTCCTCCCAAACCACTCCTCTCCTAAGGGGCTTCTCCCACCCCCTATTAGGCCCCATTTACGTGTTGGCCTTCCCCCCCGCCCCCCCCCCCCCCAAAACCAACACCACCCTAGTACAAATCAATTCAACCTCAACCCACCGTTCTAGACCTAATCACCAACCCTCGTTCACACCTTGGTTGCATGGATTTTTTTTCTCTTACCATTCGATCTGGCGGCAGGAGTCGAATTTCTTTTGTGCACCAGTGGGTTTTTGCTATTATTCACATGCGAGGATGCATCTGTAGTCTTATCCATGCCATGGAGCTATTGTTCACATGTAGCGTAGTTGGTTTAGGCACATGGCATTTTTTCACCTATTTAAAAAGCACGCTTTTTTGAAAAGAAAAATAGCTAAAAATACATAAAGACTTAAAATAATTACTATTTTAAAAATCAATAAAATTAACCAAAAAATAAACTTACAATGAATAAATTTTCCACAAACTTGAAAATATAAAAATTTGGAAAACCCATGAAAAATCTAATAAAAATCCAAAAAATAAAATAAATTCATTAAAAATCCATAAAAATATTTTAAAATAATTTTCCATTTTATTTATTTTCATATTTAAATTTATAAAAAATTTAAAAATACATAAAATTCTCATAAAAATCAAAATATACAAAAATACATAAAAACTATGAGGAAAAAAAGATCGCGTACACAATCATACATATGTCCCCACATCAATTTTTTATTTTGGGAAATTGCGTTAGCTAGTTTTTTATATTTATTATTTTACAAGAGAATGACTAGTGACTATAATGACACATATGTCTCTCATGTTTGTGGATTTTTGGACGACGTGGTCTCGTGTGTTTGCGTCCCTTTCAATGTTGTGTCTTCAGACCTTGCGGCTATCCCATACATCACTAGGTTCTTTTTCCTTTTTCTTCTCCACATGTATTCTAAGACACAATTAAATTGTAAATAAACTTTACTCGATCGTTGCACCATGTAATTAACAGAATGCATCCCATAAATTGTAATTAAAATTAATCCAATCATTAATTTATAAAATCCCCCACCATCATTGCATAAGCACATTGCACCATAATTTCACTTATTTTTAATTAAAATAAACCCAGTTTGTCACATGTGCACATACGCACGTGCTACATACACATTAAATTGTATAATTATTCACTCCCACTCTCATGCATGCATGCACTTTGTGCCAAAAGATCATGTAATTGTAAAAATGAACTACATTTTAGAGATCCTTGTTGAGTCAAAGTTAGAATGGGTTGGGTTACAAAATCTAATTCACTATGTATTAACTAAATAAATTAAAATAAACTGCTATATAAATCTTCAACTCATAAAAGGAATCCAATTAGGAGTCAGCCACTCACTATACTACACCACAGGCTGACAAAATGTGCTTAAAGGGATGGGGTTATTAATCAAAGTTTGGTCTTATCAGCCCTTTTCTACTCTGGTTGTCAATTAATGGTCATGTTTGCGAGTTTTTTAGCATTCGTAAAGGTTTGGTCGAGGTCTAGTCCAGTGTCAAGATCATGGTATGATTGACCTTTTATTTTATTTGTGTGCTTGACTATAGGGTTTCAGGATGCTTATGTGTAGTGCCCAACAAAGTAATTACCAATTCAAGGCTTTTAGTGCCTTGCATCTCATCTCCGATATGGAAGTAGTTATGCCAATTCTTATAGGACGACTATTTTATGTCTAGCAAGTCTGTGCCAAAGTGTCTATTAAATGAGCTCTTTACTACTTTTATAAAAATCTTTGAGGGTGTTGTCTAGCAAGTCTACACCAAAATGCCTCTCCAAGGAATTCTTTACTCCTTCTGTAAAAATAATTGAGGGTGTTAAGTTTAATTGGGCACAATTCCTTTTGACTAAGATGGACCAACATTTCCAACGAGTTCAAAAAGGCCAACTTAGCAATGTCTCTTATGGAGCTTCCCTCCATAAGGTGATTACTCTTAAGCCTCTTCTAGGTAGCATTCCTATTCTTGATTCTACTGCTACTCATGTATAACCTCCACCTTCAGTTTCTTCTACTCCAATGCAAGAAATTTTTTATGAGGAAGATGAACCTCCTACCAAGGTGATCTATAGGAAGCGTTCTTGTATACAAACTCCTTACTATCTTGTTCCTATTCTAGATCCTTCTCTTGTATAGGCTCTTGCACCTGCTATTTCTACTAGTTTCCTTCTTGCATTCCTTTCTTGCACCAACTTGTTTGCAATGCAGAGGAAAGGGAAACTTGATCCTCAAACTCTATCATTCTTAGAAACAGTATTATCTAGACCTATCCTCTCATAGATTGGTCTCCAGTGTCTAGGCAATGTCAAAAACAACAATGACCTTCTCTCCAAGCTAATCACATAATAGTCTATACCTTTTTGCAAGATAAAGTGGATTCCTTAACTAGTCAAGTAAAGTTTTCGAGAAAGCCTCAAAAAGAGCCACTCTAATGGCATTCATAAAAAGATGACTAAAGCTACAAGTTTGTTGGATGGCTAGAAAGAAACTATTTGTGTGATGATAGATAAGTTAGTTGCTGCAAAGGATGTTTAGGCCTCACTTACACATGACTGTGATTTTGTCCTATATTGTGATGGTTGTTTTAGCTTTTGAGCTTGGTAATTGTGAGAGTGAGTTTAAGCATTCTAAGGAAACTATAACAATATAGCAAAAGATCATTGAGGAATTACAATGTAAAGTAACTAAAGATTATGTTTCCCCCTGCTAATGTGGCCTCTTTTGTTATATCTTCCACAAAGGAGTTGGAAAGCCAAAAGCAGCAAGCCAAATAGTATGATGATCATTCTACTAAGGTGGCATCGTATTGATTATTTACATGAAGATTTTCTTCGCTATGCTGATCTTGTGTCACCTCCCACTAACTTCTGGATCAAATACTAAGCAAAGGTTTACCTCATATATATCTTTGAGCATTGTTGACTTGGATGATGCACTAGCAGATGGATGGCATAAGCTTTGGTTTATTGATTTACTTAAATTAGATTTTGAATGTTCTATCAATAATCTAGTTTTCCATGAGGCATAATTATTGTGATTCATGTATCTTATAGAAGACCTGCAAATCCTTGATGAGGAAGATATGACCCTTTATCTAGGGGATGTTATTCTACAAGTAGCCATTTATCTTTACTTTGTGGAGCTTAGACTTTTAGATGGTTCGCAAATATATGTTCATATGACTTCATGATATAAAGGTCATAATTGGCATCCACCTTTGGAGGAGCATGTGATGGTTTACCATTGACAGTGGAGTATATTCTTTAAATTTGATATCCAGCTTTTGTGCTTAAATTTCTTTGTTATATTGTAGAAAATCCTTTATTCATAGATGTTTTCTTTCAGGCTTTCATTATTGATCTTCTCAATTGATCTTGTTGACCTTTTTTCTTATTAAAAGATTTCCCAATGGCTCCTTATTTATATCTCTCTTCTTAACACTAATGTTGATATGATCCCTATGCTCACCTTTAATCCTGTAACATCTCCTCATATCCTTGTTTTTATCCCTTGCCTATTTATCACTAAACCTATTGTTATGCCTATTCCTCTTGAGCCTCTTGCTGCTCATTGTGTTTGGTCCACTTTTTTAATAGAATCTCTTCAAAATTTTTTGTTCATTTCCCTCCCTTTCTAGCATCCCTATCACTTAATATTTCCACTTTTTATAATTTATCTTATCCCCTCTCTATTGTTCGACTATTATTCCATTACCTTAACCTACTGATTATATAAATCTTCTTCCACCATCAGTTATGGATACCAGTGGGCTTGATAGTGATATACTCCATTGTCCCCAATGCATTTTACAAGATTCCTTAATAGGACCATCTTCTAATTGGCATGTCATTTCAAGATCATGGGAGACTTTGTCTATGTGTTCAACTTCCTATCTCCAATTTGCTATCAGAAGATATCTTTGTGTGCTTAGTTGCTCAGTTTTGTTGGTATTTGGATTTTATGCATCAACAGTCACATGTGAACACAAGGAAGTCTATTCCTCCTCTTCTTATCAATCCTAATGAGGACATGTCTAGCTCAAATGGATGTGCTTTACTATTTTACTCAAGCTTTCCCAACTAGGTTTGCTGCTTTGATGGAAAGGATGTATTGTCTCCAATTCCTCTAGAATGTTTCTCTATATTTTATGGACAAGAGTAGATTATTGAAAAGACTAAATCTTAGCATGCAATTCAAAAAGAAATATCTTCATTCTAACAAGTAAGTAGATTAGCTTTCCAATGTATCTTCATTTTTAATGAAGTACTATTGAGATGACAAGCTCAACACATGCGGACATTAATGATGGACCGTCTAGTTAGATGGGTCCACACATCTATAGTTAGCATGTCGGTGGTCATTATGACTCTCACATGGCCACTGACTCATTACTTATTATATTTAGGTTGTTACACCTATTTACAGCTGGCATAGTTATTACGCCAGTCGACTAGTGTAGTCGGTTATGCATTGTTTGACTTAGTAAGCCATTTTCCTTTATGTTGTATCTTATCTATACTTTGTGTACATTGTAAAATGTGTGGAAGAAGAAGAAGAAACCAGCAAGAAAACGTTTCGGCCTCCATCTCTCTTCTTATCTCTTGAGTGAGCTTCTCCTTGTGCATTTTGTGTGTGTTCGGCGTAGCATCTTGAGCAAGTCCCCCCACCACGCGATTCCTGACATGGTATCAGAGCTGCACCACTGATTGAGGTTGGTTTTGAAGGCTAAAGCGAAGGAGAGGAGCCAAGGATTTGAGTAAGAAAGCAATGGGTAAGAAGCTCTTCCATTCTCTACTTCTTCTCTTGGACAGTGCCTGTGGAGGCACCGGAAGCAGGGCAAAGCAAAAATCTCAGATTGCAGTGAGATTTGGTGTGCATGAAGAGCGCTGTGTATTCTGTAGATAAACCCTTTAAGGCTTTTTCGCTGCTATTTTGGCCATCCGAGGTCATTCCAGGCCCCGTTTTAGACTTGCAAGGTTGCAGATAGCAATTCGAGGTATCCTGCAATTTCAGTTGTGTCTGCCGTATACAGGTGCACAGGTTACAGATTTCTGATCTGTAAGTTCAAAGGTGTTTACCAGCGAATAAACACAAGGTCTATCTACAAACTGGTTGCCGATTGCATGTATTGTTGAGCAGACAGTGAAAAAGGTTGTCTCGTGTATTGTTGTACACTACAGGCCGAGGGTTGCAGAAGATTTGCTTATTGTTTGGTATTCGTTTTGTGATAATGGCAGAGAACAGTTGAAACCCCATCATTGAGAAGCTCGACAAGAACAACTACCCTTCATGAAAGTTCCGTGTCACGAACTTCTTTATTGGAAAAGGCCTCTACGAGTTTGTTTCAGGTGAAGAAAAGGAGCCGGAGGTGAGTGATCCTCCAACTATAGAAGAGACAAATACACGGAAGGAATGGAATGCAAAAGACAAAAATGTCATGTATTGGCTGTTTGCAGTATTTGACAATAATATGTTGGGACATATTAGAAATGCAAAGAATTTATATGTAGCTTGGACCATACTTGAAAGTATGTTTTCCATAAATACAAAGGCACGAAAGATTCAACTCAAGCAAGAGTTGAATACATTGAAGAAAGGGAATATGTCTATCAATGAGTATGCACTGAAGGTAAGGAGCATTGCAGATGCCTTGGCAGCGATTGATGTAATGCCCGATGATGATGATTTAGTGTCGTCTACCTTGGGTGGACTTAACAATGAAAAGGCTTGGAAGTCTTTTGTAACTTCTGTATATGTCAGAAAGCCATTTTCAAATTTCGATGAGTTGGTCTCCCTTATGATTACTGAAGAGATCAACATGCAAAGTGAGACATCTGAAAAAAGTGGTGAACAAGTCCAAGCTTTCTACTCCAGTTTAGGAAGGGGACGTGGCAGGTCCTCTTCAAGAGGACGTGGTACAGGGCGTGGTAGTGACAACCAGCAAAACAGATTGAATCAGCAATTTGGCGATATGCAGGTTTCAGGAAGTCATTGTAACTTTAGAGGCAGGGGGAGCTTTAGAGAAAGAGGTGGATGGTAGAACAGAGGTTCTAATAACTCTGGTATTGTGTGTCACTACTGTGGCAAAACAGGTCATATTGCAGCCCAATGTTATGCTAAGAAAGATGATATTCGCAGTGGTAAGTTGCAGCAAGGAAACTATGCATCGTCTTCACGACAAAATGAAGACAAAAATGAACGTCTGTTTGTTATGCAGCATATGCTGAATGTTGTTACATGAAAGGGAACACATGATAATGTTTGGTATGTTGATTCAGGTGCATCCAATCATATGACTAGCCATGTAGAATGGTTTGGAGAGATGCAGGATTTGCAAAATACAGGTTATATGCAGACGGGTGATGATTCATGCCACCCAATTTCACACATTAGAAAAGTTCCATTGTCCTTGCATGATGGTAAGACAAAGAGTCTTTCAAATATATTACATATGCCATCTATTACAAAGAACTTGGTGTCAGTCGGTCAGATGGAAGAGCAAGGGCTGCAAGTCAGATTTAATGCAAAGGGCTGCTTTGTAGAAGACTTCAATGACAAATGCAGGTTGGTTGCAAAGGGAAGTAGAGTTGGACGTATGTTTACTTTGGATGTTGGAATTCCTACTATGAATGCTACTATGTATGCTAAAGGAAAAGGTGTTGTTGCAAATATTGAAATTTAGCACAAACGCGTTGGACATGCAAATGTACAAAGGTTGAAATTAATGCAGTCCAAAGGGTTGGTTACAGGTTTGCCTACATTTAGAATTGCAGAATTTCATAAGGTATGTGAAGCATATCATTTTGGTAAGCAGGTAAGACAACTCTTTTCACATGACAGAGATGTAAGCAGAAATATCCTTGATGTTGTGTATACAGATATTTGGGGGCCTACACAAAATGTATCTCTTGGAGGCAGCTCATACTTTGTCACATTCATTGATGATTGTTCTAAAAAGCTGTGGGTATATTTTATGAAGAAAAAGAGTGAAGCATTTGAGCACTTTAGAACTTTCAAAGCTGCAGTTGAAAGAGAAACATGCTTGAAAGTAAAGTGCTTGAGGTCGGATGGAGGGGGAGAGTACCTCTCGAATGAGTTCAGTGATTTTGTGAGGTCTAATGGGGTAAAGAGATAGTTCACATGCAGGTATATCCCACAGCAAAATGGGGTTGTAGAAAGGAAAAACATGCATATTGCAGAAGTTACATGTGCCTTGATGGCTGAAAAGAACATGCCTAAGCATTTTTTGTCTGAGGCCGTTCATATTGCTGTTTATATTATGAACAGAACTCCCACAGCTGCAGTTCATGGTATGACCCCCAACGAATGTTTTAGAGGTAAGAATCCTGATGTCTCACACTTGATAGTATTTAGTTGTATTGCATATGTTCATGTGCCAGATGAGTTGTGAAAAACTAGATCCAAACGCTGAAAAGTGTGTCTTTGTTGGATACTCTTTAGAGCAAAAAGGGTATCGTTGTTATAACCCTTCCACATGTAAGTTCAGAGTGAGCAAGGATGTCATCTTTGATGAAATGAGTAGTTGGTATGCATCTAGTGGTGATGCATTGGATGATGATGATGATCATGACACTCATGTGCAGGCTGAAAAGCAAGAATCACGGACTCTTAGTGGACTAGAGACATCATCTGGTAGTCCTTGGTTTGGGAGACTAAGGAGTAGCTCTACATCTTCAGGTGCATCTAGTAGCACTACAAGAATAAAGTGTCGGATGGCATTGATGCAATTCTTGATAGAGACTCCAGTGGCTCAGAGAGCTTGGATGATGAGCTTGGCATTCCTTCAGTGAGGACTCTAGGTGTGTAGAGAGCACACGTCAATGCAAAGACTCCATTGAGTGTTCCAGTGCTACGCAGGTCTAGTAGGGTGAGATATCCTATTAACAAATTTGGTTTTGAAGGTTATGCAGCTCACCATTATGCTTATATGGTGAAAGTAATTGAGGATGTTGAGCCCACATGTTTTGAGAAGGCTGTTGGTCATGCTCATTGGGATGCAGCAATGGATGAGGAGATGGCTGCATTAGAGGCCAATAAGACTTGGGATCTAGTATCATTGCTGAAGGGCAAGAAAGCTATTGGATGTAAGTGGGTTTATAAGATTAAGCACAATGTAGATGGTTCTATTAGTAGGTACAAAGCTAGGTTGGTTGCAAAAGGCTATGCCTAGACATATGGCATAGATTATAAAGAAAGCTTTAGTCCAGTTGCTAGGATGGCAATTGTCAGATGTGTGATTGCTTTGGCAGTAGCCAAAGGTTGGAGTTTGTAGAAAATGGATGTGAAGAATGCCTTCTTGCATGGTGATTTGCAAGAAGAAGTGTATATGGATCAGCCAGCAAGTTATGAAGATTTAGAGCATCCCATGTATGTGTGCATGTTGAAGAAGGTGCTCTATGGGCTCAAGCAAGCACCTAGAGCATGGTTTGACAGGATCAGAGAGTATCTTGTCAATATTGGCTTTTATGTTTTTGATGCTGATCACTCACTTTATGTGAGAAATGGAGATGCAGGTTTGGTCATCATAGTCATCTATGTGGATGACTTGATTATTACAGGTGATTGTGATAGTGGGATTGCTGAAGTCAATGACTTTTTGAAGAAGCAGTTTGAGATGAAGGATTTAGGTGAGCTAAGGTACTTCCTTGGCATTGAGGTGATAAGATGTGATGATGGTATATGGCTGTCCCAAAGACAGTATGGCTTGGATATGTTGTTCAAGTATGGTATGACAGCATGCAAACCACTTTCAGTCCTGTTGGAGTAGAATGCAAAGTTGAATGCTAATGTTGGGGATGAGATAGAAGACCCTACTATGTTCAGGAGGATAGTGCGGAGTTTGATCTACATGACCATTACAAGGCCAGACTTGAGCTACGTTGTTGGTCTTGTGAGTCAATTTATGCAAGTACCTAGAAAGCCACATTTGGATGTAGTCAGACGCATATTGAGATATGTAAAGTCCACATTACATTATAAACTTTTCTATGAGGTAGGTACAAATATATAGGTGTTTGGATACACAGATGCAGATTGGGCTGGTAGTATGTCTGATAGAAGATCTACTAGTGGATACATGTTCTCTCTTGGTAGTGTAGCAGTTACTTAGAGCAGCAAAAAGTAATCTACAGTTGCTTTGTCCAGTATAGAGGTTGAGTATAGAGGTGCTGCTATTGCAGCATGTGAGATAGTATGGCTGCAAAAGTTATTGGCTGATTTAGATGTGCAGGTGGAAGGTCCAGTTGTCATTTAATGTGACAACATGAGCAGTATACAGTTGGCTAGGAACCCTGCGTTCCATGCCAGTACAAAACATATTGAGGTACACTACCACTTTGTGAGAGAGAAGGTACTAGCAGATGAGATTGATTTGGTGTATGTTAGCACACATGATTAGATAGCTGACATCTTCACAAAGGCATTGGGTATAGAGAAGCTTCAAAAAATTCGAAGCTTACTTGGAGTTGCAGAGATGCAGTTGAGCTTGAGGGGGAGTGTTGAGATGACAAGCTCAACACATGCAGACATTAATGATGGACCGCTTGGTTAGATGGGTCCATATGTCTACACTTAGCACATCGGTGGTCATTATGACTCTCACATGGCCATTGACTCATTACTTATTATATTCAAGTTAATACATATATTTATAGTTGGCATAATTATAGCGCCAGTCGACTAGTGTAGTCGGTTATTCATTGTTTGACTTAGTAGGCCATTTTTCTTTATGTTGTATCTTATCTATACTTTGTGTACATTGTAAAGCATGTGGAAGAAGAAGAAGAAACCAGTAAGAAAACGTTTTGGCCTCCATCTCTCTTCTTGTCTCTTGAGTGAGCTTCTCCTTGTGCATTCTGTGTGTGTTCGGCAAAGCATCTTGAGCAAGTCCCGCCACCACATGATTCCTGACAAGTACTTTCTTTTTGCTCTTCACTTTTGGGGGTTTGTTTCCATTCAAACTATATTGCCTTGCAAATGTGAGTTCAATGATCTATGGATGTTGTCTGTGAGATGTATATGTGTATGTATGTTGAATGTGAGTTCAATATTCTATGGATGTTTTGTCTATGATATGTATATGTGAGTTATCCTTGTAAGGAGGAGTTGAAGTTGGAGTTGAAGATGATTAAAGATAGATCATGGTTGAAGATAAAGGTATGGATTTTGTGTTTATGAGATAGAAAAGCCATTATATTCTTTAATAGTTTGTGTTATTTATTTGATTATCAATGGATTGATTTGTTAATGGTAGTTTATGGTTTTCCTTTTATATATTTATTAGATCTAGATTAATTTGAAGACCGAATGGAGTTGTGGTTTTGTCCGAGTTGGAGTTGATGGATAAAAGATGAAGATTAGAGTGATTGATTATTTAGAGTTGTTTATTCTTATTTTCCCAAGGTCATGAGGATGCTCTTGATAAGTGTGGGGATCTGTTGAGGACTAAAATGATTTGATTTTTTGTTTTCTTTTGGATGATGAATAATTGATTTTATGGTTGAATTGATGGAATTGATGGGGTTAAATGGTATTTTTAAGTATTTGGGATAGATTTAATGTTTTTGAGAAGATCATGATGATTTTTAATTGAGTAATGATGTTATGTTAGGCTCTATTATATGTCTGATTGGTTATGTTATGCCTGAATGGGGTCTGTTTGAGTTTGTTTTCTTTCTATTTGAGAGGTTGAGATTGTGAATTGTTGGGTTTGAGCATATTTGAGTGTATATTGAATGGTTTTTGATAAGTATGAATGGTTGTCTTTTGACTTGTGAGGTTTTATGATGTTTTTTGATCTTCTATAGTGTTTTGTATATCTTCTATATGTCTTTTGTTGTCTTCTATTTTCTTCCTGAGTGTTCTATGGGATGAATCTTTAGCCTGGGAAGTTTCCAATCTTTGAAAGGGAAGAATAAAATATCAAAAGAGCTTGAAGAAGTGAAGATGTAGTTGATGAAGACTCAAAGTGAAGATAGAAGTGATTGTGGCTATGGTGGGCTCTAAAAGGTCATTGTAGTGTCTTTGGTGGCTCTTTGAATCACACATATCTTTTAGAGGGAAACTCCATGATTGAGAGAGGATTATTGAGTGCTATTCTATTATGTGGATAAGTATTATGATGAATGAGTGATTGAGAGCATATGTGAGGGGAGAGATTGAGCAAAAAGATAGCCATTTCTATGTTAAAACATTGTATCTATGAGAAATTGCGAGAGATTGAAAGAAGAATGCTATAAGTCATGAATAATAAAGACTATGTGATCATTTCCATTCAATATTGAGAATTCATTTGTGGTTCATGGATATGAAAAATAAGTTGTGGTAAATCCGTGGGAGGAATTGTTTATAATGCTATGTAGAGAATTCACGTTCTAGGTGTTCTTTTTCTTCTATGGTTTCTTGAGAGCATGAAGAACAAGTTTGTTAATTATACAAGATAGATTTTCTTGTAGTGTTTCCCCTATTTCTTTGGTATTCTTTAGAGATCCCTAGTGTCTATATGTGCATCCACATTGCAGTACATATGCACTTATAAACACACCTATAGATACATTTGGCATCCTTAGTGTCTATATGTGCATCCACATTGCAGTACATATGCACTTATAAACACACCTATAGATACATTTGGCATTCAAATTCACATACCATTTATCTTTGTGTGATGGTGTTAATGAAAAGTGGAAAGAATATCAAGAAGAAAAAGTAGAAACATAGAGAGAATGAAACAATTAAAAAAATGTTGGCATCCGAAAACAATCATGTGAAGAGGAGGGACTATTCTTCGAGCTATAGGCAAGATGTGTTCTTCCCTTTTCTTTTTCCTGCTTACTCTTGTATTATCCTTTTTCACTACAAGAAATTAGGGGCATTTGCGATGGGGGGGTTAATATAGGTGGGGATGGCATATGTGGCATGATGCTACTGGTGTTGCATATGCCACAAAGTTTAGCATCACAAACATGTGAAAAGCGAGCAACACATAAGTGACATGCTAAGCGATGTTGATACTGATATCTACAAATTGGTACATTTTGCATAGCGACACTTTAAAAATAGTGTCTTAAAGCCTAACTATGAAGACATGTTCGTTTTTCTTAATGCTTCCTCAAAACACCAGGTATGTCTCTAACTATACTTACAAAAACCATATCAACATTAAGTCTAGATATTTTCTCAATGATGGCAATCATGTTCATGTTCAGCCATATAGCTCTAATTATGTTCCATAACTTCTGTTACTTATCATTAAGCTTTCCTTTTTTGCCAAAGAGGGCTGTTTGAAGTTTGACATTCAAGTTCAAGCCCATAGAATGAACCCATTCCTTAGTCATCTTCCATATCCCTTGGGCTATAAGACAATGCCAAAGATCATGTGGAATCCTTTCTTTTGCCTTTAGACAAAGGGAGATACCAAGGCAAAAATTTCATGAATTTTCCAATTGTTTAGCTTCTTAGAGCATACCTTCCAAATCCCACCATTAAGCTTATTAGAAGGAGTGCTAGTCAAAACCCTCTTAACCCTATATCTCTACCTCTTTTAATGCTCCCTTGAAAACATGGACTTCTAAGCCTCCTAAAGGGTTAGAAAGTTGCCATTCTTCCTCTTCTTAAAGTCTTTCCTTCTGTTTACAATACAACCATGTTTTCCTTTAATTGTTGCTCATGATTTGATAATTGGTTTCCTTGTGTGTACATGTGCAATGGGTCAATATTCTTGCAAGGCTTTCCTTGTTTTATCAAGACACGTAACGTTATCTCTGAATGCCCTTCTTATCCAAAACCATACATCTTGATATTTCTACAACTTGGTGGGATGTGCTTAGTATGTGCAAATGGAGAAAGCCAAATGTGTTGCCCGAGACAAACCGCCCCTCCTCTTTTAATCTTTACATGCCACTACAAAGGTTTAAACATGGATTTCCAGCAGAATAGGGAATTGGTAGTAGAAGATGCCCGGATATTAAAGTCCATACTTGTAGCCAAAGCATCCTCCCAAACTAAATTTTTCCACGTCCCTTTAGTAGGGATTGCATTCTTCATCTAGTGAGTGAGAATTTGGGCCCAATGAATCAGCAAAAAATTGAATACAAAATTGTAAGCCATTAGGGAAAGGGAAACATTTGAGAGTCCCACTTTTGATTTTGTAATCGATGGACATTAGCAGAGGATCTATTATTATTGCAAAGAGTAATAGGGCAATGAGACAACCCTATCTGAGAGAACATTTGAGTTGGAAAGGTTGAGAAGAACCCCATTAATACTCATAAATATTGAGGCATTTGAGAATAGACTTTGTATAATGTTGCACAAAATAATACCCAAACCCATCCGAGGCATACTCATAGATGTTAAGGCATTTGTGAATAGACCTCATATCACATTGTAGAAAATAATACCAAAATCCATCCAAGACATAGTGAATAGACTTTGTATAATGTTGTAAAAAATAATACCCAAACCCATCCAAGACATACTAATAGATGTTAAGGCATTTGTGAATAGACCGCATATCACATTGAAGAAAATAGTACCAAAAGCCATCCAAGACATAGTGGATAGTATTAAAATCATCTTATACAAGCGTAAGCCTTATCCATATCCATATTGATTCGAACAAACTACCCTCCCCCCCCCGCCCCCCCCCCCCTCCAAAAGAAAAAGGTCTATAGACAATGCTAAATTTAGGATGGCATTATGAAAATGCCTACTGCATACAAATCCATATTGATCTTCATGTAAGATCTTTGATAGTAGGTGCTTAATGAGAACACAAGCTTTTGCAATGATTTTCTTATTGACATTGAGCATGGTCAAAGGTCTCCATTGAATGATAGTAGCCAACCGATCTATTGACTTTAGGATCTACCTTATAAGACTAGATTTGTAACGTGTCCACCCGTTCACTTGCAGGACACGTCTTAGTAGCCCATCGAGAAGAGAGTCTAGAAAGTGCCACCCAACACTCCCACGGAATGTCACGGGGTTTGCGATCTAGGTCTTCCCGAGTATGCCATGAAGCGAAAGCATTCCGACCGTTCCCACTTAGGACCAACCTGAATCAGGGTTCTCCTAGTGGTCAAATTCCTAGAACGGTAGCTAGTGTCAAACCCCAAGCAAACTACTTTATGCAGAAACGTCAGGGTCGAAGCGGATTCATGCTGCACTTGTTCAAGGAGAATGGGAAATGAGAGAGATGCAAAGCTCGACCTCTCTGCCCATAAGGCATAGTCCCATTCTGTTCCACTAAAACAACATAAATCGGGACTCTAGTATCCTAGATTCTAGGTCAATGTTCCTTGTTGTCAATTTCCTTCGAGAAAAGTTCCCAGCCAACTGGGATCACCCATCTGTAGGACGGACCCATGGCCACATCCACCGCACTTTCCTCAAGGTTGCTTTAGTTGTCTAATTACCTACCACATTTAGTTTGACACGCAAAAACGGCTTCCTTAATTAGCGAATCAATCACTGATTCCTTCATGTAATCTTAGTTTGACATGCAAAAACAGCTTCCTTAATTAGCCAATTAATCACCGATTCCTTCATGTAATCTTAGCACTTGACATAGAAAAACAGTGTCAAATAAGTTTCTTTTCAACAATTGATCTTATTTATCTTTGGAATACATCATATAATCCAGCCCGAAGGCTAATCCATAATCTACCTGAAGGCAATCCATAATCCTTAGGGATTACCAATCCAAGTTTTCGCCTGTAGACTAGTATGCGTGCCTCGAGATCCAATCTCGAGTCACATCACCCTCTTGTGCAGGACTTGGAGGCAAGGGATTTATGGCCAGAGCCCCCCTGGTACCTAAGCGTCCTCCTGCTCCAAGTAGCACCCATGGAGAGACCTCTTGCAGCGGGTTTGGTCCATGTTCCCGGCGCGGCTAACAACCCCCTTGGTTAGGGTTAGGCAGACAGTCGGGGATAATTGATGCTACCTCTCCCTCCAGGCTTTCAACCTAAATTTCAGCATTAATTATCTTTCCATCTTTAGTTCCTTGAGCAAAGAAAGTGCAAACAGTGCTCCTAACTTATACAAACACAAACAATTGAGTGGTTGTTTATTTGGCCAACTGCTAAGGTGTGAATCCATCTCTCCGAAAGCATCCAACATTCGATCCGGGATCAATTGTGACTTGGCAAGATCCCTAAGGGTTTGTTGTTTGTTTACCCTTTTATCGTTGGGTTAGGGTTTATACCCTGTCAACCCAAATTAGCAAACACCTTAGGTTCCTTAAGTTAAGACAGTAAATCCTGGCAACCTCGTCGCCCTAACTTGGTTGATCAATTTCTTGCTAGGCAATACATAACTTTCCTTATCTTGGTAAATCGGCCGAGGAAAGGGTGAAGTAGCAGGATGTCTACTCATCCTCTTACAAATTAGACTCACACTAGAATTTGCCAACCTTGTTCCGAGGAGTGGCAAATCTATCTCGTGATTTCAACACAAAGCCATGCGACGTTGCACCTTGTTGCGTGAGACAAGTGTCGCATCTAACTCGTGGGATCATTTCTCCCATCAAATGGCATTTCTTGGTCAAGAAATATGTTTGGTCAAGATGTAGGGTTTGGGAGTCCTCTTGACTCAACCCAATCCCTAACCTTACTAGGTCAACAACGCTTGGCCCTAGGGTTTCTAAACTCAATCGTAAGTCTAGTATTAGGTCATTCGATCCTTAGGGTAAAAACCCTAGATCGTTATTGTATGGGCATCCAATTAACCCAAGCATTTCGTGAATGTGGATAGGAATTTTGGGTTCGAAAGTCTCGACTTCGCGTCCCAAGTGCGATATTAGGCAGAATTTTTAACTTACTAAACCCTACCTAGCACATTGAAGTGTTCATCGTACCAACTAATTATGCTTTTACAAATCCCTGGAGGGTTATACCAGTACAAGTGATCTACATAAAATGATCTAATCGTCTTGTGACAAGAATGATCTTTGCTTAGAAGATATGAAAATACTTTTCCTAAGAGGTGCAAATAAATATTTTCAAGATGCAACATTCCATGCAAGTATGCGAACCATAGAATTTTACTTCTATGCAACTATAAGGTTTGCAATGACCATTTCTTTTCCTTGATAAAATCATGATGATTGACAATTTGGGGAATAACTTGCATAAAACCTACATAGATTTACGTCAAGAACTTTGCCTACAAACCTTTCGTTTAATGCAATTGAATTTCAAGCTTTAATATGACATGCAACCTTTTCTAGATACAACTTCGATAAATGAAGTTCATGTATGACGAATGTCATAAGACTTATGCTGACTTAATCTATTCTACGGCACTTAATCCGTCTTAAAATGCAAGCATCTTTGCATGCAACAGGCAAGTTCATGGTTTCATTTCCATGCAATGCAACTACTTGGACAACATCAACAACGATTATCTTATACGAATCCACAAGTAGAAAATTACTACCTAAATGCCTTATGCACTTTTCTTTTTCGCAGCCAATCAAGGATGCATTTAAACAATTCTATCTTGTTTTAACCTACGCAATATGCACTTAGGATTTGCAACTTGGAAATGCAAGCAAACCCAAATGCACGACATGCACTAACTCTTGTAAATCATCCAAGGAGATAAACTCCCCAAATGTATTTTAACTTTATTACATGAATTAGAGACATGCGTAAATGCATTCTTTCCATGAAAATTAAACATGCCTAATGCATTCTTTTAATGCAGAATTAAGAACATGGGCATGAGGACTCGTAGGGATGTCCATGCATGTGCTCGAGGTAGAAACTCCCACATGTGCACCTCTCGCCATTTTCTTGGGAGCCATAGACGAGTCAAATTATAGTTCAACAATTCCTCTTTGGCTCTTTTGCGTATCGAATCCCTTTCTGCTCGAGATCTTCTATTTTGTGCACGATATAGCCCTTACAGAATGTGGTTTTAGGCAAACCCCGCAGTGGTGAACAAGGCTTATAGAAGCCTTGTTTTTAGAAGCTTCTATGCTTCTGAGTTACAGGATGACGTGGGAGGAGGGAATGATTGAGAAAGGGAGAGAGATGAAGACGAAGATGACGATTATGAAGGCAATGATGATGGTGATGGACCGGGTTAGGCGACAGTAGCGCCGCAGCAGGGCATGAAGGTGGTGATCTGGGCAGCACAACTGCCTTCTTTCTCTCTCCTCGTGCCTCCCTCCCAAGATCCAAGGGGGAGGTCTTATAGGCTAAGGGGGGGGGGGGGGGAGATAGCCTCCCACGTGGGTGGCTTGCATGCTTTCTCTCTCCCCCATGCATAACACTACCCCTCTCACACTCCCTCTTCCCCTGCCATGCATCGGCTGAGGGGAGGGGTAATTAATAAAAAAAATTGCACTAAAGTTATCCATTAACTGCTTTTTCCCCGTGAAGGGTGTTCCCGTGTAGCTTGCGGGATTTAGCATTGGCCTTATTTGCACAACACGATTGGGGTTTATTAATGTGCACGTGGGGTAAGCATTTAACTGTCAACTTTTTACGACGTGGGAGATTACTTTGGGGTGCCTTATTGCGTGGGGTTTAAGGTAGACTTAATATTTTGAGTGGAAATATTACAAGATTGAGACAAAAGGGAGAACCCTAGGCCTTAAAAGCCTATGATTGATGGAAAATAGGAGGACCCTAAACCTTATAAGTCTATGATTGATTGTAGAAGATGGGAAGTATTAAATAGTCCTTCTCCAATACCCAATTTGTCCTATTAGTTTTACTTATGCCAATGCCAATAGGAAATTAGAGATGCCTAAAGGTCATGCATCTAGGAATCACATTTTCTTTCCATCCAAGATCCCTTAATCGTTCCTTGGTAAGACTTATTAGAGATGGCTTGCTTATGCTTAAAGGTCATGCCTGTAGGGATCACATTTTCAACTACAATGCATTTGTACATGCTTGATAAGAGAACACATTGATCAGAGTTTCAAAATACATAAGATAGCGTAAAGATGGCCAAAGAAGCTAAAGTAAGAGCCAAAAAAACTTCATGAAAAGATTAGGATTTGGATTGTAAAGGCATTCATACTTGATCATGTATTCAAGAGTAGCCTGAAAAGATCTAGGGAGATGACAAACTCAACAAGTTGTCATTGTTTTGCTAGTATATTGAGAGCACTCTCGAGAATAAAAAATTTCACAATCATGTTATAGATTTTTAGTTTCGATCAACAGAAAATCATGGGTACATTGGAAAAAGTAGATGACATAAGCTCTATGACTAACTAGGACTTCTGTAGGGGTTCTTCACTCTCTTATCATAGAGCTAATTTTTTTAAGGAAGTATCCAAGGGGGGATTTTACACAATTACACAAGTTAAGAAGAGATCATTGATATTAGATAGTATGTCTTAGTCCATTGCCAAGGATCATTCCTAGACTTGTACAATGGTTGGCCATCGTCAAGATAAAAAAGTTGTATGTATAGAGGAGAGTTTTCTCATCTTCATATATCCTTGGAAAACTCTTTTTCATTTGGCATATCTTATTCTCAAAGTAGGTAGCAATGTCATGAGTCAAAGAAAGATCCTTGGTAAGGGGCTAAGGTACACTTTATAGTGCTAAGGATCTTTCTCTGGCTCTGTGTGAAGTCAATACTTGGGGACTTCTTGGTAAATTCGAACTTTAAGATAAGAGAGATATAAATTCCCAGAGAGGTCTCAATTAGGTTGGATCTCTCTAGAAAACATCAAAGAAATAGGGAAAAAACTACAATAAAATGTATCTTGTAGCATCAACAAGAAACTTCCTCATCTTCTTATAGAACCATATAAGGAAAATAGGAACAAAACTGAGCTTCACACAACATGATAGAATATATCTCCCATCATGATATATTCAAAAAAACACATAGGATTCTTCATTTCATTAAATCAAAAGGAAGAAGAACTCATTTACAAGATTACATGAATGAAAAAATGATCACATATTAATCAAATCATATCTTCAAACCATAGTCTTTTGCTCTTATAATCTCACAATCTCTCTCACCGTTACAATGTTTTGTTATCAAATATAGCTATCTTGCCCTCAAGTTCTTTGTCTCATATGCTCTCATACAAAGATACAATGGAATAATGACCAATAATTCTCTCTTAGTCATGGAGCCACCCTCCAAATGGCATGTCTAATATGAAGAGGTACAAGAGACACCATAGTGACCCTTTATAATGATTATTGTCATTGTTAGTGTCACTCAAAGTCTTTAGTTTCCATCTTCAATTGCTACTTTCTTCATTTGAAATAGATAAAAAGAGTTTTTGGATTACTTTCTTTGGTTTAAATTTGAATTTTTTTTCCTTTCATCCGTCTCTTTTCAAAGAATGAGAACTTCCCCAAGCTATGAACCCATCAAATAGAATGCATATAGTCACAAACAGAAGGCTACAAAATCACAAAATGTATAGAAGGTAAATAGAACGCAATAAAGCTTGCATAGTCCCAAACAAAACCCATACCAACCATCCAAAAGTTCCTCAATCATATTTGAAGAAATTTATTTACAACCATAAAGCCTCAAAGAGAACAAAAATAGATCTCAACAAAGACAAATAGAACATGTCAAAACTCAAACAGTCACCCAACAAAACTCATAAAAACATAGCAAACCAAACCAAAACCTCAACGAGCTACAAAAGATACTCAATCCAAACCAAATTCAAGCCAATCAATAGATCAAATAAGATAGTGGTGTAAAAACATTTGAGAAAATAGAAGTTCTTAGAGGTTAACCAAAATCTACAAACTTTCTTGGGAAATAATTGCAAGTAAATGTAAAAAAAATTGTGCATCAGATAATGAACCAAAAGTTGCCTTATGGAATGCCACACTCAACATTGCTGGAAAGGATGCAATACAATTTCCAAATGCAATATTAGTCAGAGAGATAATGAGGAAAGGAAACTTAAAAGTAGTAAGAATATGTAGAATCAACAATATCAAGGGTATCTTGGTTGAGAATCTTAATAAGAATTCATCTCTTATGCTACCACTCAAAGATAAAACTTTCTTATCTAAGGTAATTTTGGGGGTTCATTATCTATATTTTATCAAAAGCTTTGTATTTAGTAGTTAAGTAGTACCTTTGCACATCTAAAATACATGTAATTTTATTCTCACTATGTAGATCCATATTCCACTACTTATTGTAGTACTCAAATCTTGAATTGAGCTTGTGAGAACGAGTGATTAAAATGTCCTCATGATCATCAACTACTAGATTACTATAGTTATCTAACATTTTTTGTGTTAGCCTTCTTTATTAGCATATGCTTGCCATCTTCTTCCTAGCTTATTAATGGTAATACAACATGTCAAGATTGTGGGAGAGAAGGAAGGAGTCTCACTTGTATCTTTCTTGCTTGCACAATGGGGGAATACACACAAGGGTGGAGGCTGAAAACAGTTTTTTTCTCTTCTTAGTTGTGTAAGCCAAAAGAACTCTCATACAAAGAAATAGAAGAACCCTATATATGGGTCTCAAACCAAACTCAACTAACTAAGGTGGCATACTAACTGAGCCACAAACTAGAGTAGATAAGGATAGCTATCATGTAGCTATTATTCATGGGCGGTGTACCAACCGCATCTGCAACTAACACGTCGGTGACATAAATGCACAACGGTCACCCTGGCGTATCACGAGTGGAGCTCGATATGTCAACACAACATCTCCCATTGTTGATGGACATGACAATGTGTGTGGTGGTAAGGCATCATGATGAAGGATCAATGATCATTAGTCGTGTGTTCCTTATACTTTCTGTTAGTGTTATATTGGTGAACGTTAACTTGTTTGCTTGGTATTAAGCCTAATGCTCAAGAAAAATAGGAAAGACATTGAGGTTTAATGTAAAATGGATTGCAAATTTTCTTTTTTTAAAAAAACTTCACGTGTTAAGTTCAAAACCTTGAAGCATTGGTCTAGCAAGAGTTGATTAGGAAGAATCTCATAATTGAGTGAAGCCACATGGATGAATCATAGCTACCCATTACCTCAAAATCTTATTCTGAATAGTTGAAACATAAATGGGGACATAATCGAATCTGCTATTATAAAATCTCATCTCAATAGCTAAAAACATATAAACATGGAGCTCTCATTGGAACACCAAAGTAGGAGCGTCTCATCAATTCAGTCTAATTTTGATTGCAAGGTGGAGCATCGAGTATATGTTGTTCATGAACCAGCTTAAATATTTGAGGTAATTAGAGGTGATTGACTACATGATAGTGAAATTAGATGATTGCATGCTTCATTGGTGATTGCAGTTTTGCAACAAGGATGACTATCATTATGTCCAAATGAGAGCAAGCTCTAAAAACACCATCACTTATTAATCAGAGCATACCTATAACAAGAGATACCAAATTCATGTATTATGGTTGCATCCAATAGAGATTAGTTGTCATCGTGTTGATGTCACAAGGCGTCAATGATGGTGAGGCTTCTAGTGCACCACTGATAATCACACATGTATATAACAATACAAATATCAATAGATATATCAACACACATTGACACAAATACGAACATACATACTGACATACATATCAATGCAAATATCAATGGTGTAAGAGATACCGAAAAGGATGAAACTTTCCTCTTTCTCTCTTTACTATTACAAGCTATTGTAATTGAGTGTAAAATACTTCAAGACAAGTGCTCTTTTTTTCTCCACTTTTATGCATCTTTGGTTGTTTTGCTTGCTCCTCACACACACACACCCTTTCTCTATTCTAAGAGCATTTTTTTGCATGGTTTGGGGTCCACTTGTATTTGTTCTATTACACACCACATAGATACATAAGAAAGAAAAACATGGTTGTGAGGTGTTTATCTATTTTTCTTTGAATTTTTCTTGCATTTTTATGAAAGAGATAGCGAGGGAGGGAAGAAAGAGTGAAGGGAAAGAAAAATGACAGAGAATAAGATAATGTGATTTGTGTAAATGTCATGAAAATGGTATGAGAGAGAGAGAGAGAGAGAGAGAGAGAGAGAGAGAGAGAGAGAGAGAGAGAGAGAGAGAGAGAGAGAGAGAGAGAGAGAGAGAGAGAGAGAGAGACCAAATGGAGAATGATGATGGTCGTGATGTTCAAGATCACGAGGTGTATCTTAATCAACGTGTCCTATGTCCTTGCACTCAATGCAAGCTGGCAATTAGATGAAAGTGTCACTTGTCTATAGAACACGTACGATGACAAGTTTCAATTGGAGATCATTGATCAGGTGATCTCATACTTTGAGGGAATAGTAAGAAAAGTGTGTATTCATCATGCTTTACATTCACAAAGTAATTGAATATCATATACAAAAATATTAGATGTGCCTGTGAAATTTGTACAGGGAGGTGATGCCTCATCCCAAGGAATGCACCTATTGTGGCCCATTAGAAGAGTTCATAGGCATGTGATTGATGGAGTGTTTGAGCTGATACACCAATTGGAGGGCATGACTTAATCCACACCCTTGATACTAAAGGAGGCAGTCGGCCTTTATGACCTTCCTCCAATCTTGGAGCTTGAGATGGAGGAAATGATTAATGCATTAATGGCCATGGATGCTGAGTCATCTGATCCACTGAGAGAAAAAGCATCCATACCATTATATGATGGTGTCAAATATCTCGTTTGAAGACACTGCTTGTACTCCGAAGTATGTAAGCAAAGTATGGGTGGAGCATTGTGAGTGTGATCATCCGTTGATTTTTTTAACTCTATTATTAAAAATAATTATTGTGCTTTTCAAGGCATCTTTTGATTTTTTGTCAAGTTGCTAAAGTATCATATATTACTACTTGAAAATATGATCCCTGAGTCCCATGATGGTGCGCAATTGGTATTATGAACGCTTGGTATGGACTACAATAGCATCCATGCATGTGGCAATGATTGTGTGATATTCTGAGCAGACTACAAGACTATGGAGACATGTCCAAAGTGTGGTGCTTATAGGTATCGACAAGACTTGTAAGTGTAAACCATCCCTTAGAAAGTTCTTACACACTTTTCACTTATACCGCATATACATCACATGTTTCATACATCAAGCATGATGAGCTTGACAATATGGTATGCCCAAAATAGATCCACCGATGGAGTCCAATGAATATAAGAAAATTCACGTGCATGGAGCCACATTGGCTCCACCTTTCCAGACTTTGCATGAGAGCTAAGAAATCTTTGGCTCGACCTTGCTATGGATAGCATGAATCCATTTGGTCTCCACTCAACTTCTTACCAATATTATGTGGCATGTAGTCCTTATTAACTACAATATCCCACCATGGATTTCTACGAAGAAAGGACACTTGATCCTTAGCTTGCTTATTTGTGGGCACTACAAAGTTAAGAACATAGACATCTATCTCCGTCCATTAGTTGATGAGCTCAAGATTTTGTGGGGGGAGGGGGTCACTATGGAAGACATAAGCAAGCATGATAGTCGACAGTTTGCTAATATATGAGCCATTCTCATATGGACCATGCATCACTTTCTAGGATTCGGGGGAGTGTTTGGGTAAGTGGGCTTCTATTGTCATTGGTGATATCTAGCATAGCTTATTCAAGTTTGTCTTGACTAAATAGGGGTGTTGTGTGACAGGTTTGGTTACCTTAGGTTATCATGTATGTACATTAGGTGGGCCATAGTTAGATTCCTAAAGGTCACAGACCATGAAGAGGATGGTACATCAAGGACACGACGCTTTCTTGCTAGAAGGTCATGAATTGAGGGAAGGTTTTCTTGATGGATGATCTCTAGCACGAATGAATGCTTAAAGCAAGTGCAAGTTGAAAATGGTCCACAAGGACTCACATCCAAATGGAATGCAATGGTTCTCAGTTTTCTACGAGTTGTTGTATTGGTCACACTTATCGATCGACCATTTATTGGATCCCATGCATATTTTCAAGAATGTGGGTAACCTATGATGGAACCATATCATAGGAAAGAGAGACACTGCAAGGGCACGAATGGATTTGAATGAGATAGGCAAGATGGAGGCGCTCAGTCGAGCCACAGTCGAGCACTGATAGTTTCTTGCAACTACCTCACACTCCTTGGGTCCTGTCCACTAACGAAGAGTGCATTGTGAAGCAAATTATTAGGTCTATCTACACCCTTGTGAGTATGATGCATTCCCTCAAGTCCACTTTCTTTAAAGATGACCAACATCAAGGATGAAATTCCATGATTGGCATAAGATATGTAAGGTTTTTCTTGACCTTGGTTGTAAGCAGCCTACATATTTTGTTGTTTAGTGTCTACTCACAATGTTCATAATGCTTCTTCATTTGTGACAGTTTGTACTACCAATCGCGATCATGTGATTCCTCCAAAAATACACGAGGTGATTTATAGGTTGTTGAATTTAGTGAAATGGATCTCACAGAAGGAGATCAAGATATCCTCTATTGAATCCACAAGGTAGGGAACAATGCAGATGATATGTCTCCTTGAGAAGTACCTGCCCACCAGCATGCTCATGATACAAACTCACCTCTTGGTGCATCTTGTAGATGAAGTGGAGATTGAGGGATCCATCCATATGCGATGGATGTTATTCTTGGAATGCTTTTATGAAAACCCTAAAGGGATTTGTGTGACAATAAGCTCAGCCAAAAGGTAGCATGGTTGAAGGTTGATTAATGTCAGAGGCATTTATGTAAGAGTGGCTACCAATGGTAGATTCAAACAACAGTATACTATGGTCACTGAATGACAATGATAGATTGACCAGAGATGTGGTGGTTGGAAATGGAGTAGAAAAAAGAATGGTGTTGCCATGGTGAAGAAAGTGAATCATTTTTGTATGTTTCATCATGCATCTATGGAGAAGTGGCTCGCTAGGTACGAGAATACTAAAAAAGATTAGTAAGAAGTGCAATCATTATTTTAACAATGCAGTACACGCCATCAACCAATTGGATATCCTGAGGGCATGGAGAAGATGTCACGTTTATGTCTATGCGGTGGTTACATGGAGCTTTGATTGTAGCTTCTTGCAAAAGGGTAGAGGTCTCTATCGAGGAGTGGAAATTCTCAAGGTGATGTAGTCCAAAGGTGATCGCACATTTTATAAGCTATTGTATCTAAATTTTCTATGCAACAACTAATCTAACTATTTCATTCTATAGTACAAAATCTACAATGTGATATGGTCATGGGGGCGGCATCTCCATGTTGAGTGCATTGACAAAATGTGCTCCACAATGGATTGTGGTGTCATGGTAAAGTTTGAGCAACAAGAGAACTGATGGCAGGCCAAGGATCCAAACACCATTGTAGATGAGATGGAGTATTTTGGGAGCTTCCAAAGTGTTATCTCAGTGGATTACCATAGATTCTCCATGATCATATTTGATGTACACTATTTTAAAAAGTGGTATTGGAAGGAGCTGGGACAATTGTTGGACGAGGTTCATTTGGATTTCTAGAAATAGATTCCAGGATGGATCTGTGCATCACATTTGTTCTTTCGGTCCATTGTGAACAAGTGCATAACCTTTTTTATTTTATTTTTCACGACGTGAAACAGTCACAAATGTTGATTCACTCTTATATGGGATATTGAACAAGTAATCTTCTATCCAAATCCTTGACAACCTTGATGGTGGTATGCTATGCTATTAGCACCTTGGAGTGCAAAAGTGTATGCTGAAAGCAATGTTCCCAGCATAGATGATGAGAGTATGCAAGTGGAGGGGTTGATATTGTGGAGGGTAGAGGCCAAAGAGGTCTTGGAGCGTGTAGAGGAGATAGATATGGATAATGTAGACGAAGAGATAAGAGGCCATCCTATGGTGACCTATCTATAGACCTTCTAGTGTACGTGGAGTTGTGCCAGAAGATTGACATGGGGACACAGGTTGGATCATATTTGCATTCGCCTGCTCAATTTGTTGATGATTTGTCTTTAAGGGTACTTTAGAATATGCATTTTAATTAGTATCATTTTTTTCAAATTATATTGTGGTGCTTTATCAAAATCTTTATATTGATTATGCTAACATTATTTTTTGTATGTGCATGCTACCTTTGACGATACTTGGAGAGCAAGATGAGTTGAGGGATGAGCAATGAGGATTTGCAAGAGATATTCACATTTATGTTTCTAGATCAAATGGCCCAATTTAGAGATATGGCAGACTAGGAGCTATCTTAAAACATCATCGGGCCGTTCTATGATATCTACTTTGGTACTCTCTGATGATTTGGTTTCCAGTAGACAAGGTTGATGCTCTAGACAAGCCTCGGATAGAGGGAGTGGTTCTCGAGGATGCTATGAAGATATGGATATTGTGAGCTCGTAGTCAGTTCCAAAAAGGGATGCTACTCCTTGCTCTTATACAGGTTCCAAAGAGGGTGGCTTAAGTGTGTGTTGGGAAGGCACCGATGCAGTGTCTCCGTCTCATCGGTTTGGTGGATACTTGTTACCTCCAAGATTTTCACATCTATAGGGACATCTACTCCAGTGACTCCAGGTTTCTATCTATTTTCATAAGCAATTGTCTATCTCAAAAAGCATTTTTCTATTTTCTCAATCTCCTTTCTAATTTCTATAGCATTTTTAATATTTGAAAGCATTTTACTAAATACGAATGCACTTTATAAGATCTTTGAGCACTTTCTTAGTTTTGAAAGGACTTTTATATTTCTAAAATCACTTTTCTATTTCGGAGAGCACTTGTCATAATTTTTTTTCGTTCCATTGGGGACCTACTTTTCAGTCCATTTGTAGTAAGTGCAATCATACTAACAACTTTCTCTTGGATAAATCCAATGATAATCACTACTTATTTCCCAGAAAACATATGTAACATAAGTTTTTTTTGCATTGTGGTATGCAAACAGAGCTTCTCAAGATATTTAAGGGAACTATCCCTATGTTCAGATCTCTTTGAGATGTTTTGATGGCTTGAAGCCATGCTTTGTACAACAATTGAAAGGTAGGTATATATGTTGTTGCATTGCTCATGTCCAAATGATGTTTTTGAAGGATACTTTTAATTTAATGTACTAAAGGCTTGGTGACACAAGTTGCACACATGCATGTCCTTTATTACTTGCACAATAGGGTAGTCTATTTAAGTGGGATCACATCTTGCTAGGAGTCTTTGCTTTGCCCTAAACCGAAAGGGTCTACATTTCATGATAGAAAATGAATTTTTGGGATTTGTTCTCAATGTGGCACTGAAAATTTAGTGTTGTGCTAGATGGAGATTATCAATACATCATTCTTATTATCAATTAAGGTGTTTCAAGACATAGAAATCAGAGTCAATGAGAGTGTTAAAAGAAGAAGAGAAAAGATTTCACATTGCAACAAATTGGGTGTCTAGAATTCATATCCCTTTTGAAAGAGAAAACCAAAAGCTTCATTGTGCATAACTTCATCTCTAGGTAGCAAAGTTAGCAATTTAAAGATCACCTAGCAAGGTTTCTTGATGACATAGTAGTCTTAGTGATTGACTTTGCAGATAACTATTCCTTCAAAGAGCAAAATGAAATATAGTCTATGCACTGGTACTATGACCATGTCACAATATTAGTACAAAAAAATTGTGTTAATTACAACAAAGATGTGAAAAAGACACATCACTTCTATATCTCTAATAATAAAATACATGACACATTGGTTGTTTAGCACTATTTCCTTTTACATGACAAGTGGCCAAAGAATCAAGGGTAAGAGTTGAAATGTCATTGGGTGTGGTTTGATGGTTGTGTGGCATAATTCATTGCAAAGAATCCATTTCTATTTTGTAGCAAAATACTTCATTATGACTAGTCTAAAGATGTTGTGGAGTTATCCATGCTCATGACATGGAAAGGGAGAGCATGACATGTAGGTGCTATGATAAAGCAATACTTGACATATTAATAGTTGAAATAAAATGGATTTGTGCTAAAACATGCTTTAAATTGTGTTGCTTTCTCAACGGCAAGGTTTTCTAACAATGATTGTGTATGTAAAGCACCTAAATGCATTGAGTGATGCCTTGTCTATCGGGGACAACATTGTTATGAATGTGAAGAAAAACCTAAATGGGGTAGATTTTTTCATCATTAAATGCATTTCTACCAAGGAGAAGCTAACTCGAGAATGTTTTGATAACTTAGACAGTGTCTTGCTAGCATGCTCATTGGTGATTAGTAGCCACTACTACAAATGAGTGCACAAAGATATATGGCACTTGTTTGTGGACAAGCCCCCTGTTCTCATGTATCCACACTTGGTCCAAGCCATCAAGTTCCATATGGAGCCCATATCTAGTTAGGAAAACTTGTATAGGTTGGATGAAGAGATAGAATAAAATATTTACAATAGCATGTCTTTCAAAATGTAAATTGACTCAATGTATGAAAATATCAGAACCCCCTTACTTGCATTTTCATGATTGTGTCAGTTAATGTTCTAATTTTGGATATAATTGCATTCATACTCATATGATTGGAATTCCACACATATGAAAAACAACTAGAATAAAGACATTTCGAACTTGCTCTTTTTTGGGGCAAGAGAAAGAACACTCTGCTTGTTGGATTTCAACAAATCACTTGTAGTTGTTGATTTATATATCTGAGTCTTAGAAAAGTTGAATTGTTTATATGTTGAAGATAATGAATCTTTTTTTGTGAAACATTAATAGTTTAATTGATTTTATTTTGGGACAATCATATTAGATTATCTAGTAAACATAGTTGAAATAAGTATTTCATTGTAGTTGTTAACTAGATTGCTTTATCTTGTATATATGAGTAGATTCATTTACATAATCCTTAATATTTTGAATAAGAACTTAAGACAATATCTAAATCCTACTTCAATCATGCTTTCATACCCGTTTGCAAACGCCATATGGAAATATATGAAGAAAAACTATAAATGTGGTCAATTAACATAGTAACATATATGTTAAAGGGAAAAACACAAGACTTATAAAATTAGCACCAAGTCACTTTATATTTCTATATTAGTATGTTTACAATTTGTGAAGCACACATCACTATATAGAGTAGGATACAAACATTGGATCCAAGATATGATGTATAACTTTCTATCACTATAATGTGCATTTAGGCTCTACATTGAGTCTATTATAGTGGTATACAAACATTTGAGAAAGGGTAAAATTTGACTGAATACATATAGCATAGGATCTTGTAAGCATACACTGGCAACATAATACAAAAGCAATTCTAGGAAGTTTCCTTACAATCTATATATAAGTAGGCTTCTAGCATGATGTGAATCTTCTTTGACCTCTAAACTCATCCACGTATGTTATCATCCTTCCTTTTCCTGGTGCATTTCTACCCAACTCCATTTTCCTGACCTACCTCTTATCTTTTCACTACCCCCCAAGGGTCGAACTGCACAATCTCTACAAGGTTCTTCCCTCCTTTGTGTAAGCAAAAGCACATCCATTCTTGGAATAACCAGGAAGATCCCTTTGGGATTTTCATATGCTTTTGCAACTATATCATCAACAATTAGAGTGTTGGCCCTACTATAGGTAGGGTTTTGCTTCCAAAAGTCATCCAGCTATTTTAAGAAAATTGGGATTCCCCCAGGCTCCCCCAAGGATAGTGGATGCTCACCACTTTGTAGAGCTCCTACCCAAAAATCCCTTTGAAAAACATTCTATCAATTGAAATGTAGTGATCCAAGTCATTATAACCTTTATCTAAATTTGAGTAGCTCTTGAGAAACAATTTTGTGCATTGGCTTGCATGGTAGAGAAACTACTTAGCATCACATTGCATGTAATACTTTTTCCCATTCACTTTGGTTTGTATCACATCCTCAAAAATAAAATTGGCTAGATGACTGTTGCCATCATGAGGATAATAGAGCACATTATTTAAGTCTAAGATGAGAGCTGACCTACCCTCTATCTCACCCTCAACAAACCTCATCAGTCTTTGAATCTTAGGCTATTGCTTGTTGATGTGTATCGCTTTTATGATACTCATGTAGGACAATGCCACCTTTTGTTTTCCTTAATCAATCTGAATGGCTACAAATTAATTGAACAATGAAATGGTTTGAAAAAGTTATAACTGGCATAGGGGAGATAGAGTATGTAGAAAACACAACAATGCAATACAAGCTTACACAACAAAAAAAAGTTCTCATTACTCATTACTATCCAACTTAATCAAAAGGAACTTAACATCAAATGAAAATTTAAAAAATATAGAAGTATCAAAGCTTCTCACAAGTGTTGGGGTAAAAGGCCTCTGGGCTTGCCCATGTACACTGTGACTGCTCATTCTTTATTCATATATAATATGATATTGCCATAAGGCTGTCAGTTCAGTAGGACAACACCTACATGGTGTGTGCTCTTCTCTTCCGCATCTTCCTCTTCTCCTTCTCCATCGCCATTGCATCCCCTTCAATTGGTATTAGAGGTTGATCGTGGAGCTTGGATCGACATTACTTTAGCTCAGATTGAAGACCTAGAGCTTGGAGCTTCAATGCCAATTATGTCTTCTTCCCCCCGAGGTAAGATTTCATCTCCCGCCTCTCCCTGGCCCTCATAGGCTCTTTGCAGGCCTTCCTTGGCTTCATTTGGCACCTTGTATGCCCCCATTTACCCCCTTATCCTCAACATAACCAATAGGCCCCACAGTAACAGCTCACATTTTTTTGCACCTGTTTTAAAATCTGGCTAAAAAATCCCAATTTTTCTCATATCTCAGGCATCCAGAACTTGATTTAGGCAAGGTAAGAGTCTAACTTGGGGTTTTGGCATGCTCCGAGTGCAATGGCGATGTAAGATCTGCCAAATTTTGATCACAAAATTTTCTGCAATAGATCTAAGTTGATTTGCAGCAAGAAAATGTCACTCTTAGCTTATATGATGCTCCTGAGGCTTGGTATTTGATGCCCAGATGCTTTGGAGATGTTTGCCCAATGTTTTGAAATGCTTTGGGACTTGTTTTGAGCTTCCATAGATCAATTTATGTAGGGATTTACTGTTGTACATTGTTTGGGCAACAAGGTTTTATCAAGAATAGCTTATGCATAGTGCTCTTTGTTGACATTTGGGTGTCCTATTGGACGTATTGATGCTTGTTCATCATGGTTTATGCCCAGATATGCTATTTGAGAGCTATTGAGCCTTGATTTGCATGTGGACACTTCGTTGTTGGTTGGGATTTATGCTACCTTGGTTGATAGGTTATTTTACCTCCAGTAGTTTGGTTATGCCTATGGTCTACAGGTGCTCCTAACTACTCGCGATGATATGTTGATGTATTTGGATGATGCCACTTTGATGTTTATGCTCCTGAATGCTTCTTGAGCAAAGAGTAGAGCTCAATTCTTGGTTCACTGTCATTTTCTTTGTAGCTGGCATTTCACTTGACAAGGTTTATGCTTTGTACTACCCATTATGGGATTAATGTCTGATGTGGATGCTTTTGGGTTCGGTTGCAGTATGGCAGATGTTTGGGTTTGAATCGACTTGCGTTTGAGAATTTTGTGGAGCAGTTTGCATTTAGTTGGCTCATCACTTATGCAGCTTGGATGTTATTTGGCCCTTAATGCCCCAATTATGGATCTTGGATTTACTTGGATGCGAATACATGTTTGAGCACTGCTTGCTCCATTGTTTTGGCAGTTGGTTATTGAGCTTTCATTGCTCATTGATGCTTGGTTCTTTGTGGGTTACTCCTTGATCAGTGGAATTCTTGACAATGCTTGGGTTTAGTAGTTATGGCTTTGTTGCTTCTATGTTGCCTAGCTTCTATGTTAGTTGGGTTACTTTTGCCCATACAAGTTAGAGAGAAATTGATCTTGATGCTTACTTGTCTATGCATATGGTCTACTATTGTATACCTTACAGAGCCACTTGTATGGATGATGTTGTATAGGTGTTTGGGCTTCTCCTGGAGCTTGACTCTTGCAGGATGCTTTTCCACTTGTTGTCGGTCTTTACTTGACTTGGATGTTCCTAGGTGGCATGATGTATTGTAGAGCTATGCATATGCATATGGTTATGGATTGATTTCATGGCTAAATACCATATGCTCTTATGATAGATGTCTTATGCTTTACCGTAGTATGGCTGGTTATGTCATGCAGTTGGCTACAACTATTCTTCATGTGGAAGCTTTTGCATCCTTGGTTGATGCCTTGTCCTCTCGTCCGTTGAGGTTTCATGAGCCTTTGCAGCATGCTTCTACCACTAATGTACTTGGAGATGATTGTCTTTATGAGCAGGTTCCCTCCATTGGTACAGCCCTTGACTCCTTGAGCTCCGTGGATGCTATGGATAGCACTATTCATGATGACTCGACTTCCTCGTTGTCTTCTATAGGTTCTTCAATTATAGATGTTGTATGTTTCCATTGTGAAAAGCTTGGGCATATTAAAAGAAAATGTTTTAGATGGATTAGAGAGCAGCAAAGATAGAGGCGGACTCGACATGAGCAAAGAGTCAGCAATGCAACATGTATTACCACTCTTTCTAATGGTGAGGTACATGCAGTTACCCAGAATGATGCAGTTGAGCATGTCCTCCTACCATCTAGTTTCCCTACAGCTTACTTGCTCAATGATCAGGCCCACGCCTTTGATTGGCTTTTTGACTCTATGGCATCTTGTCATGTTACCCCGCATAGAGCATGGTTCTCTTCTTACAGGGAGGTTGATGGATGTATTGATCTGGGCCTTGATGAGTCTTATGCTATTGTTGGTACATGGGATATACACCTACACCTATAATAGATAAATGAGGATGCATCCCTCCATCTACAAAACAAGACCAAAGAAAATGAAAATAAGAATACCAGATATCAAATTAAAGTGCTTTCAATAAGAAACCCTGAATAAGACCAAATAAAACTATATACTGTATCATATTAAACAAAGACAATCAAATATGAAATTCAAAAGTCTTGCTTAATTCTTGTCTAGTATTCTTCTTCTTTTTTCTTGTTTATTTGTAGAGGGATAGTAAGCTGTGATTTGAATAAGAAAGATCAATAAATTAGAGCTACCTAACTAATAACATTGCAATCATACTGATAGGGGATACTACAAGATTGCATTAGAATGACAGGCATAAAAACAAAAACAAAGTCAAAGAGGATTTATTATAACAAATAAGAGATTCCTTAATGGAGAATAATTCACAAGGATCATAAGAGACCCTCAAATATAAGAAGAGCTCAACTAACTCAATAATACTATGTGTGCACATAAGATGTGCCATGCATCAAGGCATAGTGAGTTGGTTGGAAAAAAGGACCAAAGGACGTTGATAGGTAACCAAACTAAGTCATGCATTGATAAACTTCTGGAATCCAATGCTCAACTCTTGTTCCAGATAGTGCAATTAATGGCCTTTCAAATGGAACGACAAATGGAGGAATGGGACAAGCAATTGTGGATAATGTAGTTCTACTTCAAGTAAGTCAGCTCAACTTTCCAAGGCATTATAGGATGAAGAGACGTACCCAACAACCAATACGAGGTTGGAAACCCATCCCAATGAAGTAATGATCACTTTGGAAATGTTAATGGCTTAGATACCCAATGGCAAAGAGGTCCATTACCCATGGGAAGATTTCAACATTTATGTTAATGGCTTAGATGCTCAATGGCAAAGAGGTCCATTACCCATAGGAAGATTTCAACACTTATTTTAATGATCATTAGGGAGAAAATTTTTCAAACAATGGAGGTTAATTGGAAAGTCATTATGATTAACCACTAATGGCCAACTAGTCTCTAATGATTGTGAGCTAAGTAATAAGATTGTGCTCCCAAAGTATAATGGCCAATAATTATCTCCTTAGACCTTGAAGAATTGAGTGGTGCAAACTCATTGTACGTGAGTATACAAAGAAATTCCTAGACCTTACTATGTATGTGGAAAGCATAAGTGATGATGCTAAATTACATAAGTACATGTTGTTTTGGTTCCAAGATTATTTGCTGATGTGATGGCACACAAGCCCATTATTCTCTTTCATGCAATTGAGTTAGCCAAATGACATGTTAGAAAGGATGTCAATTTTCTAGCAAGCTTTTAGACAACAAGAAGCTATTGCAAAGCAAGGAAAATACTAAAATATTAATGGATAGCATACTTCACAAAGTCATGTCCCAAGGATCCCTACTTATCCTCCTTACAATATCACTAAGCAAGATGTTGACAGGGAGAAGACCAAAGTATTAATCACAAGCATACTTCATAAAATCATGTTACAAGGATCTCTACTTATCCTCCTTCCAATACCACTAATCAAGGAGTTGATTTCAAGACCAAAGTATTAATCGCAAGCATACTTCATAAAATCATGTTACAAGGATCCCTACTTATCCTCCTTCCAATACCACTACGCAAGAAGTTGATTTCAAGGCCACAAAAGGAGATAGAATAAAGAACAAGTCCCTACTACCACCTCCAAAACTAAATATTGATCGGTCCATTTCCATGGAGTTATATGGAGAGTGCAAAGATAAGGGCTTGTGTTTTGAATGTAGATATAAATATGCATTAAATAATACTACCAAATGTATCTACAACAAATGAAAGATTAACAGCATGATAGTCATTAAGGACCTTGAGCATGAGCCAATGTTGCATAGGGATGATTACATGGATCAATTCTATGAATGTGGATATATATATATGCATCAAATAATATATATGATAGTCATTGAGGACCTTGAGTATGAGCTAGTGCATAGGGATGATTACATGGATCAGTTCTATGATCCAACAAATGCTTTTGATGATAGCTACCCTTTTAATTCGGGTAGATAAGAGATTGCTTTTGACCTTCGTTTAGGCCAATATACTCATTGTGGAATCTTCAAGAGATTCTTTGAAGGAAGGTGATGTCAGTTTTATAGGTTCCATTCTATTGTAGGATGGCTCAATATTTTTGGAACAATTTCACCCTAGACTAATGATAGAAAAATGAAACTCATGGGCTAAAATTACATGAAAAGAGATATCTCTTAACATATGGCATGCTTCATTGTCCATAGAAAGTGTTATACCCCACATGAAAGAACCAAAGGTGCAAATGATTTGCAACTCACTCACAATAACTAGTATAGTTGACACACCTCAAAGCCAAATCTTCTTAAGTCACTCTCTAAAGCACATCCTTGTACAAAACTTGGTACATATATTAGTAGTGACATTTGGAAGTTTCTCACTCTCATCCACAATTATATTCATTAAATGAAGGCAATTGCAAGGACAAACTCAAGGAAATTTGAACTCCAAACATATCTATCTAGACTCGTCTCTCTCTCTCTCTCTCTCTCTCTCTCTCTCTCTCTCTCTCTCTCTCTCTCTCTCTCTCTACACACACACATACACACATCCTTTACATTCATTTTATTTTCTTATTCGTATTACATTGTTCATATACAAGAAAAGAGGAGTGGATTTCAAGGAACACATGGTGCCAAATACAATATACTAGTTGGCATTTTGCCAAAGTGAAGCTTGTGAGGCTATGCCTCACTTGCTTTGCATTTTCTTTTGCTATCACATGGTTGCTTTTGACCTTTACAAAAGAAAATAAAAGAATCCATTTACACTCTACATGTGCAAATAACCAACACATGTCAATGAGATGTCACATTAGTTTAATATATATCATGCTTTCTCACAACCTCAATAGAGCTGCAAGGTAGAACTCATTGCAGTAGCTCAACAGTGATGTTATGATGTAGACCATGTTTATGTATGCTGAAGCAATGTATGGTGCCATGGGAGAAGTGGTTGGAGACATACAATTGACGGGGGACCATATTTCAGCCCTCTTGAATTCCTACATGGTGCTATAGACATTTTCAGTTAGTTATAGAGGTAAAGAGTGAGTACTAGTAGTGAAGTGTAGGCCCCAAAGAGTGTTTGCAGACCTTAGTAACCCCATATCAGTTTGGCACTTTAGTTGGTCACTACCCATCCCTTACAGGACAAAATAGTCCCCTACTATTCTCAAACAGGGTGTAGGACTGCATTAAATAGCTACATATTTGCTATTACAGAATTTCCTATACTAAGCCTATAGCAATGTGCTTATGCTCAATTCAAAGAGGGCATCCTTGGCTTTGACTTGAATGAAAAAAGTAGGTCAATCGAAGCTCCCTAGCTCAAGTTACGAGCACAACAGTGAGCGGGGGTCTAACGGGACTACACCTAACCATGGCAGGGAATAAGGGAAAAACTAAGGCAAATGATAACCTCCAGTAAACAAATAAGGGATGCATGCATCCTAAGGGCTGAAAATAACCCTGAGGTGGAAGATGAAGATTACTCTCATGATGTGGGGAGCCTCAGTGCGCTCACTAACACCCTTAGTTTGCATGAGACAAGGCATGCTGAGAGGCATAGAGAATTGATGGAAGGCATTGGTCAAATGAAGACCACTATGGACACCCTTGCTACCCAACTCACTAAGTGGATGGAATTCCAAATGAAAGGGAATGAACATGAGAATAGGTGGGGTATGCATGCTAAAAGAGTGATTGGCCCATAAGTGAATGCAGCAAATATGAACTCCCAAGGTATTTTGGGGAGAGTGGGCATCCCTAACAGCACTTTTGAATAGGGAGATCCTTCACATAGGCAAGAGGAGCCCATTAGCAATGCAATGAGGGGTAATTTACAGCCGTTGCAAGGACCCATGCCATCTATGCAAGTTCATCCATCTTTTGGTAGAAATTACTCTACCAATGCATCATTTTTGGGCAGCCACATGGATCAGCCTCAGTTTGGATATATGGGACAACCACCTAATCATGAAAAAGAGCTGAGAGACAAGATTATTTTCTCAAAATTCAATGGTCAATCGTCATCTCCAGTTGAAATCGAAGAGTAGCTTTCCAAGCTTGAGGATTATTTTGACATCTTGCTCCATAGTGATGACCAAAAAATCCATTTTGCAACCATCCATTTGGAAGGATTTGCACATACATGGTGGAGATACATCAAAAGAGAAAATCAGCAAGTAGACTCATGGGAAGTGTTCAAGGCACTCATGATGCAAGTATTTGTCTCGCTGGTGGAGAAAGAAAAGCTTGCCTGCCAATGGTATGGCCTTGAACATCGTGGTCTTGCTGTTAGAGAATACACAAATAAGTTCCTCAACATTAACATGTATGTTGAGTCGATTAGTGATGATACCAAGAGTTAGCTGAGAGGGAGCTGAGAGGTACTCTCGTAAGTATCGTTGGATGCTTCATTTAAGCATGGACAGCAAAGAGGGGCGTCTTTGGGCAATAAAGAGGACTTATGTAATTACATTTTGGGTAGCAAAGAGGTGCTATAAGGCCAGGACAGTTTGGGGCAAGTTATGGTGGTGGTAATGTGCCATTCAACACTCCTAAGATCCCCACATACCCCACTTTTAATGCCTCAAGACCACAAAGTAATTCAGGACAACAAACAACCCGAGGATGGATAATAGGCAAGGGGACAACAAGAATAAAAATGCTTCAATCTTTAGTAGTCCAAAGTCTATTCCCATGGATTTATATAAAGAAAGAACGGAAAAAGGGCTTTGTTTCAAGTGTGACGAGAAGTATACAATTGATTATGCCTCAAAATGTGCTTTTAAAAATGCTAAGGCACTGGTTCACAGCATGTTGGTATTTAAGGACTTAGAGGAGGAACCTGAGGATGCACATGCTTTTATGATGACAGCTGAAATGGATTGATGCTAATGAAGAGTTTGGTCAAGAAGAGTTCTTTGACCCTACTGACTCTTTTCCTTTTGAGCCTCATGGTCGTGTATCATGGGATATGGGTGGAAAGAATGAACCACATGTTGAAATACATGTTGCCATTGTTTATACCATATCTATGGATGCTTGGATAGGATCCAAAAGCTCTAATACATTGTGTATGAAGGGCAAAATTCATGGGAAGGATGCACTTATACTTGTAAATAGTGGTAGCACTCATAGTTTCATTAATAGAGCAGTCATGGACATGCTGAAGTGTTTTTCCATTGATTTATAGTAGCCATTGAAGGTGCAAGTTGCCAATGGGGATGAAGAAATTAGCACTCAAATATACCCTGTTGTTCATATCCAGCTTGCTAAACATTTAGGATAACAAATGGATTTAATTGCATTGGAAATGGGGCCTATAGATGTTGTCTTGGGTTGTGATTAGCTAAAAACTTTGGGCACTATAACCATGGATTTTTCCGTGTTGTATATGGAGTTTTCAATGCGGGGAAGCTCATTCACTTGCAGGGAATTCAAAATAACAGTGAATTTCAGCCCATTACCAGCAAACAACTCAAGAAGAGACCATTCCAAATCTTTGTATTGCAGTTAAATAAAGAAAATTCAGATCAATCTACTCAAATAGTAAAGAATTCAGCATTGAGAGCTTTTTTAGAAGAGTACAAGGATCTCTTTCAAGTACCTACAACACTACCCCCTATATAGGGTAGTTGATCATCCCATAGACTTGGAGCCTCTGTCAAAGCCTATGAACAAGCCACCTTACAGATTGTCTAGGTGTGAAAGAGAAGAAGTTTCCAAACAAGTCAAAGAATTACTGGACATGGGATTTATTGAGCCTAGTTCCTCACCATATGCTTTCCGTTATTGGCTAAAAAGAAGGATGGGTCTTTCACGATGTGCATAGACTACATGGATCTTAATAAGGTCACTATGAAGAACAGGTATCCCAATTCCATGCATAGATGACTTGCTAGATGAGCTCAAGGGGGCTAAGTATTTTACAAAGATAGATTTGAATTTGAGGTCATGCTATCACTAGATCTGCATGAGGGCAGGGGATGAGGTCAAAACAGCATCTCGGACTAATCAAGGGCTTTATCATTTCTTGGTTATGCCTTTTAGGTTAACTAATGCACCGGCCACCTTTCAGAGTTTAATGAACAAAATACTTTAGCCCTTCCTTTTTAGATTTGTGTTGATTTTCTTTGATGGCATGCTCATCTATAGTAGATCACTGAAGGATCACCTTTGGCATATGAGGTAGGTGTTTGATGTATTGAGGCAGCATAGACTCTTTGCCAAGGAGACAAAATGTTCTTTCATGCAGATAGAAGTGGAATATTTGGGACACATTGTTAGTGAAGATGGAATCAAGGCTAATCCCAAGAAAGTGTAGTGTATAAATGACTAGCCCACACCTGTAAATACCACTTCACTTAGAGATTTCTTGGTCTCTCATCATTCTATCGTAGATTCATTTGGCATTATGCCACTATTATAGCTCCCTTGAATGATAGGCTTAAGAAAGATGCCTTTTTTTGGGATGCCATAGCTGATAAGAGCTTTAATCAACTCAAGGAATTGCTTACCTCAGGTCCCATCTTGGTATGTCTAGATTTTTTGAAAGAATTCACCATTCGAAAGAATTCGCCATCTCAAGGAATTGCTTACCTTAGCTCCCATCTTGGTATGCCTAGATTTTTCAAAAGAATTCACCATTTAGTGTGATGCCAGTGGTACAGGCATAGGAGCTGTATTGTTATAGGACCATGGGGTTATACCGTTTGAGAGCCGCAAAATTGTTGAAAATGAGACGACCATGAATGTATATGACCAAGAGATGTTGACCATCCTTCATGCCATTAAGAAATGGCACCACTACTTGTATGGCGTCAGATTTAGGGTCAAGAGCGACTATATGGTCCTCAAGTATTTCCTCTCTCACTCTAATCTTACCCCCAAACAACGCAGATGGATAGCTACATTACGTAACTATGACTTTGACATTACACATACATGGGGAAAAGACAATGTAGTTGTTGATTCGTTATCTAGAATGTGGGCCTGTAAAGTTTCAGCCATCATGGAACTTCATAATGATTGGATTGAAGAGCTTCAAGAGGCCTATTTGTTAGATGCTGATTTTAGCCACATTTTCCAAAAATTACAGCAAGGGCATGTGGAAGAAAACTCTCCATGTCAGCTTAAGAACTGTCTCTCATAGTTTCAGGGCAAGATTGCCATCCCATACACTTCTCCATTCAAGCAAAAGATCATGCAAGAGATACATTCCTCCCCTAAAAGTTGGTCATTTGGGCATATTGAAAACCTATGACAAGATAACTAAGAGCTTTCATTGGAAGGGACTATGGAAGGATGTAAAAGATTTTGTCTTGAGATGTGTGCCATGTTGGCAAAATAAGGACAACACATGCCTGAAGGAAAAATGGACACACATTACTATGGACTTCATTACTGGCCTACCACTGACAAAAAAAGGATGGAATAGCGTCTATGCAGTTGTGGATAGACTCACCAAGGCAGCCCATTTCATTCCTACAAAGACTCAATATAATGCTTCTCAAGTAGCCAGCCAATTCATGGAACATGTTTTCAGATTACATGGCTTACCATGGGTCATTGTGCATGACTGGGATGCTAAGTTCATGAGTAAATTTTGGCAAGTAATTTTTAACTCTATGGGCACTCAGTTAGCCCATTCCACTACTTACCATCCACAAACCAATGGCCATACAGAGAGGGCTAACAAGTGGCTAGAAACTTACTTGAGGCATTTCTATCATGATGTGCATCATGTTGGAACTCATGGTTGCATTTGGCTAAGTTTTCTTATAATAACTCTACACACTCTAGCATTGGAGTTTCACCTTTTGAGGCATTGTACGGCTATAAGGTTCCCCTTCCCATGATTATCTTCAATGATAAGATAAACCCACAAAGCAAGGAGGAGTTGGATAGAATGCAGACCTTACTTCAACAGTGTAAAGTCAACTTGAAGAAAGCTCAAGATCAAATGAAGCTTTATGCTGATGACAAAAGAAGGGATGTTGAGTTCCAAGAAGGGGATTTGGTGCTTTTGAAGGTGCCCAAGTCTAGATATGCCACCCTTAAGGATGGGTCCAACAACAAGTTAGCTCACAAGTTTTATGGGCCATACTGGATTGTCAAAAGAGTGGGAGACTTGGCATATCGGTTGGCATTGCTCCCCATCCATGAAGATTCATAATTTCTCCCAAGTGAGTCAATTGAAGCCCTTCATTGGATCATCAGTGGATTATGTTGATGAGCTACCACCGATAGATGAAGAAGGCATCATTCAATACATATCCAAGCAAGTCATATAGGACAAAGGGAAAAGAAGCTTCGCTCTCGCTCCATCATGGAATACTTGATTAAGTGGTGAGATTTATCACTTGAGGAAGCTTCTTGGAGGTGATCTTCAGTCTTGGAAGAATTTTCATACCTACTAGAAGCAAATTTGGCTGAAATCTAGCTAACTATGGCCCTAATTTCTCTCAGATTGACCACAAACAACTCTCTATTTCAAAGCAGATTTTGTTTTGTACTATGGATAGCAAGGGACATCATACATGGGCTGAAAGTACTCCTCAAGAGCTCCATTTTGACATATGGCACACCCTGATTAGAGTCTCCTACAGAAAGTTATGAAAGATTTACTACAGTAGGGACCTGTAGTAAACAACTTGCTATCCACTGTCTCTGTAGCTCGCATTTACTCAAGATATTTGGGCCAATAATGCATTTTTATAATTCCCCAATAAGGCCCATGTATCGTACATATCCCAATGATCCATCATATGCAATAATACCTCTTCATTCATTATTAGTATACCCTTGTAATAATGCAACAAAGTAGTACGTTGATATGCTCTTGTGCCCAGTTATCATAAGTGCCCAAATTGTTTTTGAGGGCAAAAACCTTCAGGTGGAGATGGAATGTAAGAGATAGGGATTTAATAATGGGGAAATACTAGCTACACTGGTTGGTATATAAAAAGTGTTACAGACTTGATTTTTAAACCATGAGATAATAATACAAGTCTCCTTTCATCTTCACCTCTCTCTCCAAGCTCTCATGGCTTCTTCCTCTCTCTTTCTATCTTTCTCTCTCCTTTTCTAGTATTTCTCTCTCCTCATCACTCTCTTTCTCTCTCTTTTGCACTCTCTCTCTCCTCTTCTTCCCTCTCTCATGTCCTCTTCTTGACAAATTACATCAAGTGCAATTGGTGCACCCTAATTAAGCATGAAAGATTCATGAACTCATGATGCTCACAATATTGAGGAATGTGCAAAGAATGGGTTTTAAAAATCATGAATGTATACAAAGGGGCAATCACATAAAAGCATTGGATATAAATTTCTATCCACCCTAAATGGGATATAGTCTTCGGATCCAATTTGTGGTCCATGCAAGTGTTTATATGCTTGAGGTAACTAGCCACTTATGATTTGTCAACCAATTTACAATGAATACTTGATAGTTAAAAATTTTTAATTGTTACGTTTCTTTGGCATGAAGGCATAAGTTCTCAATTATGAGAAACATTGTAGTCCCACTTGAAAGTATTTCGGATGGTAATAGGATACGATCTAACCACCAACCTTGAAAATCCCCCATACTGAACCTCAACAAAAATTGGATAAAAAATATCCAAGTATGGAAGGGTAGGAACTTCAGTACATGATTGAATCTATCAATATAGTAGTGACCTACTCTTGCAACCATGGTTGAGTTTTTGAAGCAAGATAGTATGCACATGTGGGGGTAGACATCTAAAGAAAAGAAAATATATTGACCACATTAAGGAAATAGAAAAATAGCATGAATTCTTTAAATTTAAGAAAGAAATAAATTATTTATGTATATACAAAATAGAACCTTGAAGTTATCACAATCAATTTTAGAGGGCAATGCACAATGGACAATCCACCACTCAAAATGATCACTATATATTTTTTAAAAAGCAAGGCATCTCAAACTTTTGTTGCAATATTACTTATTGAAATAAAAAACCAATGAAACACAATCCTAATGGTAAAATAGAAAATAATATGTGACTTAATGTCATCCTTGCAACAATGGGTTAGAATATAGTTGCATAGAGAGAAAAGATTGAATCCATGATTTCAGTATAACAAAAGAAAAAGGTCCAAAGCTATGTCCCAAGAAGGCTACAATGTGGCTAAAGAGGAACAAAGAAGTTGATCAATTTATGTCAAAAAACCATTGAAGCTTGCAACTAAAATCTTGAGAGACAATATTTCCTTCTACACAAATGACAATAGCTCTACAAACATAGAAAAAGTCATCTTGCAATTCTCACTTGAGTCAAAAAAATTGCTCCCATTTTCTATTCCCCAAGAAGGATATATTCCCTTCTTTGTAACCTACATGTCATGTTGCAAAAGGTAATGCTTGGTAGTTGTCTAGGGTCCATTCCAACTACTGCCATTTGCACTTCATAAGAATAATCAAACTTGACTAGATAGCACTAGATCTTTCTCACAACAAAGTGCTTGGTCTTGAATCATGAGGATCAACTTGAACATTCCTAAAAACCCAATAGTCTCTAATAATGTTCTAGCATTCAGTTAGGAAGATCACATTCTAATCCATCGAGATGGAGAGCAGGTCAATCGCTACACTTGGTTCATAGTAAGTGAGAGATGAGGGGGAGCTAAACTCTACCCCTCTTCCCGTAAGGAAAAATCTCATCTCCGTTTCCCTAAAACTATGCGCAATCAGGATCTAAGACTGAACCCTAAAAAAAGTCAATGTCTAGCTCTTGTTCTAAAATTTTCATATATGGAAAGTACTCGATTTATCGGATCCACCCATCCATCAATCATTTTCCATTGGGAAAATATGATCACCCACTTCCCATTTGAATGTGGCTTTTCTTTGGTTTTCTAAACATGGCATACTACCATGTTTTTTGATATTTAAAAGCAGATTTCTTAATTATTCCTTTCATTGGGTTTGTTTCACATCTTCTTAAGACCGAACATGAAAACAACAAATATAGTCCTTTCAAAACATTTATTGGTGCGCAGATTGGATGCCGTATGCTCGCGTAGTGAATGCCGGAAGGTCCCCAAGAACAAAAGAACTCTACTTTTTGCACAAAACTCAAGGTAAAAAGCATGCACGACATGAACAACAGACCAATTGGGTGCAATCTCCCCCCATGCCTTGTGTGAGCGCTCCACAAAGCATATATTTTATGTATTAATCATCTTCAAGCTCAAATAATAGCCCAAATTACAAAATAGTACGCTTTTGGCTTTTGAGTTTGCTTTAGCACAAAATAGAAATAAAGCTAATGGGCGGCGCCCAAAGAGTTAGGCATACCCAATACAATGTCCAAATACAATTATCATAATCGTGCGCCCATGCACATACAAAATAATAAATAAATATCCAATGCCTCAATAAATAGGCGCGACAAAATATAGGCGCCATGCCTAAGGTATGTGCCCATCAAAATATAAGTGATAACTTGAATACATGCTATCCTCCAATGCTTTCCTCCGCCACTGCTGCTATCTCTACACATCAACTGAAGCATTCACAATCGTTAGTAAAATAATACAATTAAACCAACAAAAGTGAATACCTAGCAGTCTTCAGCTACATAAATAAATCAACTAGTTAGAAATCAATCCTAGCCTTAATTTATTACGAGTGCGCACTCTAAACTCATAAACGTTTATTAATTTAATATGTATTTTGCGGAATCACCCGCTATGGAATCACCCATGTACACACTAAATTAATGAAACGCCCGAAAAGGATAGGCGTCCCCATCAACTTCTCGCACAAAGAATCCACTTTGTGTATGAGCCCCGGTCAACAAAGTTTACCGAATCCATCGTAAAACCTCACAAAATCCACCGTGAAATATGCCTCCTGGCATCATTTATATATTATTTACAATATTTACATTGGATTTCTACTTGTAGAACTAGATACAAAATCCGCTCTCTTCTTCAGAGTGATAACTAGCCTACAATTTGTAAACTCCTCATGCTCCTTGCATCGTACTTGTACAGATTTCTTCTCCATCATAGGACCAACTATACAATTACCATTTTTTTACAAAAGCCCCCTTGGTTATGTGTTGCCAAAGGAGGTAACCTTCCTTATGGGATCCTCTTGCCTATTCATTGGTAGTCAAGTGCTCATAAGTGAAACAAAATCGGCTCAAATTCAGCCCCACCAACTACCCTTGGGGGATACAAAGAGCTCAGTCCTACACATCATCTAGGCATAAATAAAATGTTTATAAATTTCTAGATGATTTTTATAAACAGATTGCAAACCTAAGGCAATAACCAATCGATTCTTCTCAAATAGTATTTTATTAGTTTAATGAGAAATGAGATTTATACTTTATATACAATCTTGCTTTTCTAATTTTATCGATAGCATTAAGCCAATCAAGATTTTCACTATTCAATTCTTTGATAAAATTAGAATACACCATTAGCTAGAATTGCATACTTTTACCATTATGCACACTTTGTCATATGTAAGTAATCTTGATTTTTACAAGTAGGATAATAACTACAGAATGATTAGGCCTCAATTATTTGGCCAATGGGTGCTTGAAACCATGCATCCACCTGATGGTCATGAATTTTAATTACAAAATTTTAAGTAGATTTCTCTATATGCTCACAATTCCATATGGTATGTTTGTTCACGTGTAATACTATTTTATGGCATTCCTAAAGTTGTGACTATCAGCATTAATTTATTCTATGGTCCCATGAACATACAAGCCTTGGAAAGGAAGTACATCAAAGACCACATGTGATAGCCAATAAGTTTAATGATGCAAGCTTTATAGGTGACTTTTATTTAGTTCGCAACCCATAATAAACTAATCTATGGACCTATAAAAAGTAAGACATAGTACTTTTCCAATCCATTGTTCATTGACTAATATGATAATTTTAAATTCCAAACTGTGGTGCCCCTAAAATTGTGACTTTGCCATTAATTTAATCTATGTCCCACAAACATAGGAGCCTTGGAAAGCAAGTACATCGAAGATCGCATGTGGTAGCTAATAAATTTAATGATGCAAGCTTTATGGATGACTTTTATTTAGTTCACACCCACAGGTAAATTAATTTATGGACTTATGAAAAACAAGAGATAATACTTTTCTTAGATGGTTCATTGATTAATACACTAATTTTATAGAGATGAATTCAAGTATCATAAGCATGCACAGATTTTAAGACTTTCCAAAATTTTAAAAGAAAATCTAGAACTAATTTTTAGGAGAGGCTACTAATCTTTGCATGCATATTCAATGACATTTACCTAATGATCATGGTATTTTTTAAAGAATATACATGTGAAGGAAATATAGTAAAAGGGAAATTCAACTAATCTATTTGTGCATTATTTAAAAGACTTCAGGTAAATTTGTTTTCCTTTTCTAATCGAGAACAAGTCATCCAAATAATAACATAAAATAAATGGTTATGAGCATTTGATGCATTGGTGTCATTGGCTATGTTCATCCCCACATTAAGGGTTATTGAAGCTAGGTTTGCCACATGGGAAGGCCCTACTTCATGCAATTGGCTCACCAGTATGAGGGTCCGGCTTTTGTTGGATGGGATCACCATGTGAAGCTTCTTATGTGAGGGCATCATAGTTAGAGAAATAAAAAGGGCAAATAAGAGAAGAAAATGGATTAGAAGGCATTGCAATCATTCACCTTTGGATGCATATGTCATGACTATTTGCCTTGGGATGCATTGGATCAAAGGATTTATGTCTTTGCCCTCTCATACTCACAATCCCACAAACTTGCTTTATTCTCTTCTCTTGTACTAGTATGGGTCTCATGTGATCTATCTCTCATGCTATCTCCTCACAAACTACCCTTTATTTATGGGTGAAGGTGGGTTGGGGGGGGGGGGGCACCTCCTTGTGTCATGGGAATATTGAGGTGTCCTACGGTGGTAAGAGGAGAAGAGTTTTTTTGGAGATATGTGTGTGTGTGTGTGTGTGTGTGTGTGTGTGTGTGTGTGTGTGTGTGTGTGTGTGTGTGTGTGTGTGTGTGTGTGTGTGTGTGTGTGTGTGTGTGTGTGTGTGTGTGTGTGTGTGCACGTGTGATTTGGGGAGAGAGGGAGGCCGTTGATGTAATGTGGGGGGGAAGGGAGTGGGATGGGATGACATCTATTATTGGTGAGGGGAGGGGAGAGGGTAATAAAATTAATCAATTAATTTTTCAAAAAAATTAATCGTTGGGACTTGGGGGAGGGAGGGGGATCCAATCTAAATCGGTAGCCTCAAGCAGGGCCCCCTCCCACCTTTTTCTTTTCTTCTTTATATTATTCTTTTCTTCATACTAAGGTTTAAAACCTTATTGCCTTAGCTCTTGATTCCCATGCGATTCTCATGAGTATTTTGACATCCTTGATCACTCATGGTTGGGAGGGGGGACTATGTGTGTGAAGCCAATGCAAGTTTAATGAACCACAATGAATATGTGTGTTCTGGGAAGAAATCTAACAAGTGTAGCCGAGGGGAAAATTGTCTAATAGAATGTAGGATGGGAATTTTTTTTTTTTTTTTTTTGTAAGATGGAGTCATTACAACCTCTTTTCCTTAAGGAAATTGATATATCCTCATCTTAAGAGAAACTAGGGGTGGTCTCTCTCTTGAGGATGGATTCCTCAATCCATGTGGCATCCTCTTTGAGGAACTCTTTCCACTGGATAAGGTACTCATGGAGAGTATAATTCTTAAGAGGCTTTTATTTGACTTCTAGGATTCTATCAAGTTGAACTTCCATTATCCCTTGAGTTGCCATTATAATATGTCCATCATCCAGGACATATTCATAGTTGGGGGCATAGGGTTTCAGAAGAACTTTGAGATAAGGCAAAGTTCTAATTTATAAGCATTTCTACCAAGACACTTGACAATCTTGTAGGGTCCACAATATCTTAGGCTAAGCTTTTTGAATTTCCCAAGAGATAAAGAACTCTTCTTTGGTTGGACTCTTAAAAACACCAAGTCTCCATCCTTGAAAGTCTAGGGAGTCTTCTTAGGGTCAGCCCAAGCCTTTTGACAATCTTGTACTACTTTGATATCCTACCGGATACCTTTGGTCTACTCCTTCATCTCTTCAAACATTTCTTAATATGCTTTGACCCTCAAGGGTGGATCAAAAAATTTGAGAGGGGACAAGTATTATTTCCCATGCAGTGCCGAGAAAAAATTCATGCCAAATCTTTGTTGGTATGAGATGTTGTAAGAAAACTCCACTAAATATAAGTATTTTATCCATCTCTTGGGCTCCTTGCTATAGTACACTCTCAAAACATCTTCCAGCACTTGATTAACTCTTTCAATCTACCCATCAGTTTGAGGATGATAGGCATATTGAAACATAGTTGTTGCCAATGGCTTGAAAGAGACATGCCGAGAATTTAGAGGTGCACAATGAGTCTTTATTGCTTATAATCCTTTTTGGCAATCCATCCAATCTAAAAATCCATGTATTTTAGATATTGTAATTCACTTATATTATAATTTAAACATCGACCTCTTTCGTGTATCCCTTGACTTGCTTTAAGTTATAATTTATATATGTATGTATATACTATTTACACAATATATTTATATTTTATCCATTTATAGCATAATTTACACTTGAGGGATTCATTATATATATATATATTCCTACGTCACATGCATTCAAGGCCTATTTATAAATATCCTTATCTATAAATTTTCCTTGAATAAAATATATCTCTTTTTTATTCAATCTATAAATAAACCCTTTATATTACAACCTTTTGTATGTTATATATATATATATATATATATATATATATATATATATATATATATATATATATATATATGTGGTATTTTAAAATTATCTTATTTTGAATCCACATGATACATACATATATCCATGAGTGATCACCCTTGAAAATCTACATAAGTAATTAATAAGAAAGTTATTTGTATAAGTTATATTTTTTAAATAAGCATGACATTTAAGCACATGTTTAAACTAATGCTGCCAAACAAATGCTAATGAACTAATTTTGTCAAAATAGGGACAACATAGTCCAAATAGCATTAAACAATAACCATACCATTAACTAACATTGCCCAAGCAAAGATGTTAGCCTACTAAGAAAAGTTCACACATGTTTGATTGCTATTGTCTTCATACCTATGAGACTTGTAATCTATGAAAAGACAAAAACCCAATATATAAAGAACTTTGTAATTGCTCCAATGTTTGTCTAAAAATCACAACTAGTAAACAATTAAGGATTACCTCTTGCTCTCACTGGAATAAGTAACCTGATCTTATTTGTACATGCTTTGGTTCCTTATTTTTAAGCTCCTCCATGCAAAGAATGGAACCTTGCTCATCGTAAGATTCTCAAAACCATCCACTCGATGCAAGAGATATTCTTGAGGCTGTCCTATAAGAGATTTCTTCACCTAAGAAGGATGATTCCCCAAGGGACTCACCTGGAAGCTAAAAATTTAAGAAATTTGATCATGGTCCTCTACATATAGCTAATTTTCTAGGGTTTTAAGTCCACTAGGTTTTTTCTATATCCTAACGGACCCAATGAGCTTCTAAAAAAACCTAGAGGGCCCATCAAGATACGCAAAACCCCTTTGAGTTTATTGACATAATTATTTTCACACAATTAGCATTATTTTTTACGTTATTGTCATAAAATCATAGAATTAATGATGCATTATTATTATGAGATCACAAAAATATAATCACATAATTGCAATCCCTGTTTGCTCACAATATTTTGCAAATATGCAAGCCACAAGGCCATAAACTAGAAATGCACCTACTATAAATAAGACAAACAAGAATATATCCCTCCATCTACAAAATAAGACCAAAGTGTGAGGTGTCTCCTCCAACAGACCTGGAGGAGTCCTCTTAGTAGTCGACCGAAATTCATATCCATGCACATCACCATCCAGTATCCCCTTGGGAAACCTAGGACTTAGTTGAACATGGGAATCTCAATCCTACTTCATAGGGAAAGCATGGATAAGTCACCCCTAACAGTAATCTAATGCCCATCTAAGAAATACCACTTTGTAATCAAAAGCAAGAGTGATGTTAATACCACACTTGGTTCAAAGAGAGTGAGAGATGAGGTGTAACTCGATCCCCCTACCCATAAGGTAAAATCTCAACTTCAGCCCCCTAAAATGGTATTAAACTTGACCATCCAACTTGGCAATGTTAAAGAGAGCCGTGTCTTTCAAATGACCAGCCATGCTATCCCAAATCAAAACAAAAAATGCAAAATTATAGGTTGCTATAATTAGCAAAAAATGCACTAAAACCATTGCTAAAACTGTTGACTAATCCTACTGATATTGGGAGGGTCACAATTTAATTAGCTCTATCTAGTGTTGGAAAGCTACTCAACTTATCGAGTCCACCCAGCCATAGGCATTCGATCGTTAGGATCGAAGCCTCCCACCTTCCTTGATTGGGTTTGCTTTAGTTTTCTAATTAGTAAAGCATACTACCACACTATTTGGACATATTAAAAAAGTTCCTTTTATTACTCGGTTAAATTGGGTTCGTTAAACTCAATCTTTAGCACATAACAAATAATTCAGAAATCAAATACTTTATTTCATAATAACAAGCAGAACCATCACTCCATAGAGTGGTACAAAATTGTCTTTCTGCAAAAAGACAATGTCCAGACCTTCTAATCCCTCAAGATTGGGATGTATGTGATCACACTCCATCCACAATCAATAGGGAATTTATTGGTTCAGAGCCCCTCTAAGCTTCCCTAAGCCTCAAGAGCTATCCTACATAGGAGGGGTACTTATCACTCGAACCTTTTCCCTCTCAGGTGCTTGAGTGATCAAAAACCAAAAAACACCTACCTCCCTCAGGGCATAGGACCCCCATCCACAGGTGAGTTTTTCCACACTCTGCAAAGTGTTAGGGAGCATCGGGTTAGGAACCCCAACGTCCCAAACCACCACAATGCACAACTCATCCAGCCATTATGAGCACGAAATCATAAGAGACATAATTCATCATTTACAAATCCAAAAGAAACCATAACCATAAAACATTTTTAACACACTTGTCAATGTATGTGATGCATAGAATCCATCCCCCTCATCAATTCCTGTGTTCTTTCCTAAAAAGTAATTGATAACACTAACATGTTTTTGTAAGTTTACATATGCTCTAACTAATCCTAATCTATGTAACTAACTTATCCTATGGATTTTCTAATATTACTAACTTATCCCTCATTAGGAAGTTGTAGAGTTAATAGCTTAAAAGCAATAATTTTCTTATGTTCTAAACCTAATGATCTCCATTCAGTCATCCATCCTGATTATGGGATATGACCGCAACCTCGGTTTGTTATGGAATAATCGGTCCTTTGGGTTGAATAGATTTAGGGGTAACTTTTGCTTATGCTTCAGCTTCATGTTGAGTTCCCTCAAGAGCGGCTTCCTCACATTGGGGAGCTCTACGAGCATGACCTCCCTTAGCATCTTAACATCTCTTGGGAGCCATGGAAAAAGCTTGATGGATTTGAGCAGTGCTTCTGAGTAGGTCTAGAGAGAGAGAGAGGCTCGATTGATTGCAGTAGAGCTTCATCATATCAACAACAGAGAGACTTCTGCATGGGTTGTTTTTCTGGTGGGACACTCTATCTCTATTTATATAGTAATTGGGAGGAGGGAGGGGGATAAAGAGAGAACACTTGCTTTTAACATTTTTGATGACATCATCGATGATGTTAGAGAGGGGGCTCCATTTTTGGAACATAGTGTGGAGATAAAGATAAGAATTTATGAATATATGGCAAGCACTGCATGTTGCATTATCAGGCAGGCGTCACTCTAAGGCTCACGACCAAGGTAGTGACCAAGGCATACTTGGAAATAGGCTACAAAGGCTTCGTTGGGGCCATTGGCTATGTGCGAGAAGCCCCCACTAGCTTGTGGAAAAAGCTTCCTGGGAGGTCACCGATGCCGACAGCATCGTCACCCAAGTGCACTTGACTGCCAAGTGACTATCCACTAGGCTAGTTCTTTTTGTTGTTCTATACCACAAACATAGGTTCAATAAGCTTGTCTTGGGAGGGTTTCTCGAGCCTTCCTTCCATGAATTGGCATATAATGCCTCATTAATAATAACAATTAATTTTCATAGCTAGAGCTAGTTTTAAAAATGTGCAATCTTTACCATTTTGTTTTCAACATAAATCAATTGTTAGAATGTATACGCACATAGTTTATTAAAATAAACTAAGTAATGGGGACATTATACAAAGGAAATGAAAACAAGAATACTAAGTATCAAATTAAAGTGCTTCAAATAAGAACCCCTAAATAAGACCAAATAAAGCTATATATTCTATTATATTAAACAAAGACAATCAAATAAGAAATTCAAAAAGTATTATTTAATTGTTGTCCTCTTTCTTCTCATTATTATTCTTTTTTCTTGTCTATTTATAGAGGGATAGCTTCTATTTGAATAAAAAATATCAATAATCAAAGTTGTCTAACTCATAATATTGCAATTGCAGTGATAGGGATACTACAAGACTACATTAGAATGACATGCATAAAGGCAAAAATAAACCCCAAAAGGATTAACTATAGAAAATAAGAGATTCCTTGATGGAGAATAATACCCAAGGACCTTGAAAGACCCTCAAATACAAGGAGAGCTCAACTAACTCAATACTATTATGTGTGGACATGACCCCTGCCGGGCATCAAGGTATAGTGAGTTGGTTGCAAACTAAGTCAGTCTCATTGATAAACTTGTGGAATCCAATGCTCAACTCTTGTTTCAAACAATGCAATGTATGGCTTTTCAAATGGAAGACAAGGAAAATGGAGAAATGGAATAAGAAAATGTGGATAATATTCAACTTTCCAATGCACTAAAATGTGGATAATATTCCACACTTTAGTAAGTAAATTCAACTTTCCAATGCATTATAGGATGAAGAGAAATACCCAATAGCCAATATGAGGATGGAGAGCCATCCCAATGAAGCAATGATCATGCTGTAAATGCTAATGGATTAAATGCTCAATGGAAAAGAGCATGACCTATGGGAGGATTTCAACATTTATTTTAATAATCATAGCAGAGAAAATTTTTCAAACAGTGGAGGCCAATTGGAAAGTCATTATGATTAACCATCATTATAATGGGCAAGTGAACTTTAATGATTGTGAGTTGAGTGATAAGATTTTATTGCCAAAGTATAATGGCCAATAATTATCTCCTTTGACCTTAAAGAGTGGATATCCATGGAATCTTACTTTGATATCTTTCTAAGGAATGATGAAAGCAGGTTTCATTTCGCCATCTTACTGCTAGAGCACTCTATCCACACTTGTTGGCATTATAACAAGAGGGAAAATCAGTTTGTTAATACTTAGGAAGAATTTAAGATACTTATGAAGCAAGTATTTGTGTATCTTTGGTGGAAAAAGAAAGGCTTGCTCAAATATGGTGTGGTCTTGAGCAATGTGGATTCACAATACACGAGTATACAAATGAGTTCCTCAATCTTACAATGTATGTAGAAAGCATAAGTGATGATGCTAAATTACATAAGTACATGTTTGGTTTGGTCCCAAACTTATCTACCAATGTGGCAGAAAACCGCACTATTCTCTTTCATGCAATTGAGTTATGAGAGCAAATTCTAAAGCCAGGATTAAGTGCAAAATGACCCCAAGATCCATAAAAGAGGCAATTTTAGTGCAAAATGAAATAGTTGTGGATCAAGGAGCTAGAGTTTTTCTAGATGCATTTCGATGTCAAAAATCCAATGCACTTCTATTTGTTAATTGGAGTATGTTCGACCCCCCATTTAATGGCCACAAGGTTAGGCATTATGAAGCAGCTACTATATCTAGATGTTGAAAAGCATGTGATGAGGCTAGGGTGATAGATTTCAACACCAAATAATTGCTAGTCTAGTTAGATCACAATTCTGAGCTCGTTTGTCCCCTCAACTAGATTGGAACCACTTTGGGTCAAGTGTGAATACCAAGATTTGAACTAGATAAACTAAAGCTTAGTAGCTAAGCTTGATTAGAAAGAGAAAACTTCATGAAATGTGAAATGCCATGGGGTGGGGAGGGAGAGGGAGCATTTATTTTTTTGCACCTCCTCCATTCCTAAAAAATGGCAATTTTCAACTTGCAATGATTCTCTTCTCCCTCTTAGACATTTCCTACATTAATTTTCCGCACTTCAATGCTCCAGTTCTTGCAAGAAATGATGTAGTATTCAACAAGATCACATTTCAATATTTCTCTCTCACCATAAATATGGCCCATATGGGCTGAGAGGATGAGGTGGAATGGGTACCATTTCATGAAGCAAAATGCGAGGGATAGATCAAGAAAGCACCAAGGAAGCATCAATGGTTGTACGTGAGTATCAATGACTTTCCTTTTCAAAATATGACGAATACATATGTGAGTTTATGTATAAGTGGGCTTCCTCTTAGTTTTATGATGCATATTGGTTTTCTATGGTTAAATTTGGTTTCTAGTGTTTGAAAATGGTTCATTCTACCATACATATCAACATGAATAGCAAGTCTTAAGAAATCATTAATACACTTTATTCACATGCAAAATACACACAAGTGTGGTTTTATGCTAAATCATCTATTTTATGAGTTTTATCATGGCAAATTGTATTGCCATGGAGAAAAATAGAGAGTAATAATAAATATCAGCATTCTTAAGTGTTTTACATAAAAAATGTAGAAAAACCAAAACTTTAATTACAAATTATTGTGAAAAAATCAAGAAAAATGAGTTTTAATTGATGAAAAATTAGATATTTCCCATGGAAAATAATGAAAAATTAGGGCTATGTTTGTGCAAGTATAATGGAGGTAGGGCATGATGATTTGCCTCAGCTTATCTCCATTTGTATGTTTTAGTGTGTATTTATTGCTTACATTATGAAAAAATATACATGGAAACCACCTCTCTTAAGCTATCCGTCAAAAGAAAAACGTTAAATGGTAGGGAGAGAGGGATTTTTTTGTGCCAAATATGGTTCAAATTTTGATTTGTTTATTGCAATTTTCATATAACTTTTGATCTTATTTTAATTTTTAAGAGGTACAATGACACAAAGTAGTTCGGCACTGCATTATCATCGTAGTAAAGTTGTCAATGAAAAAATCATGAAAAGAATGTTTGAGTACATTCACAATGTTGATTTCATTTAAGTAAAATGTTTGTGCACTCAAAGTCATCCACTTTGCATTGCACTATTTCGACATGGTATAAAGAGAAATGTCTCCGGTTGGATGCATAGCATTTGGTTTCAAACTATTGGCCCACAATGAGTGTGAAACTCCCTATGCTATAGGTTTAGTATAATCGTTTCCTTGGGGATTGATTTGGTGAGGAATATACTATCTCCTAGAATGAATATTGGGAATAGTGAACTTTGTGCATATGTGTTATATATTGAGATGGTGCATCCTAGGGCCAATCCCTCATATGTAGGAGAGTCGTAGTGGGGCCACAACGATAAGCTAGAGAGTGCTCCATTTGTCTGTGTTATAGGTGCTAGTGACCTATATGTTTGGGTACTCCCTTTGCTTGGAGTTCGAAAGGGCATCACATTGGACTACAATCTAGAGATTGTGTCTACAAATGAGTTCTTTCAATAAACCAGTTTATAGTGTCTATATGTTCCTAGTTGTGAGGCCATGGGATTATTTGGGTTAGTATAGAAGGCATGTGGCTAGAGCCCTAGAGTCAATGTCGAACCCATTTTTTGTCTTGATAAGTGGTGCATTTGCTGGGAGCCGCTAATAAGTGGCAATTTTTGAATCTTAGTTAAATAGGGACCAATCAGTTAATTTATGCCAAAGAGCATTAAGATAGACCCATTATTTTGTGATAAACAATGTCAAGCCAAGATCCAATAAAAAAAGAGAGTTGAAAGGGCTAGATGGTGTGCTAAAATCCTTACGAGATATTCCCCTCAATGTGACATGCTTGATACCCCACAAGTGAGAGGTCTTAGAGTAGTCCATTAGGAGGAGGAGGAAGCTCTAGGCCACACCATTACAAACTCCTATAGCAAATCCAATTGCCATTATGACACAACCTATTGCAATTCTTGTAAGAATGCCAGATTTGCCAGCTTTAAGTTTTCCTCTACCCATCTTTAATGGGTTAGCAGAGGAGGATGTGGAGCTTCACATCAATGAGTTCGAGGAGTTCATGTTTAATTTCCAAAGTCAAGACAAGGGACATCTAATGATGTTCTTTAACATGACCTTTAAAGGGAGGGTTGCAATTGGTATCATGGCTCAGAAGCTGGTACCATAACCACAATCAATTTATTATATAGTTGACTAATTTTTGGATGTGCATTAAAGAGAATAATTTTGGATGCATACCCTAAGCACCCATTGATTGAAAGGGCATTACCTCCCATTAAGGGAACCTTGATTGTTGGAACCTCAAGTTCCAGTGATTTTGAAGAGGGTTCTACTACTAAGGAGGTTTACCAAGTATGTTTAAATGAGCCAATAGAGGGAAAGGATAGGATTTTTTATGCTAATGTGATAGAGCTAGATGTTGGGACTCCCAATGATCCCCGCCCCATTAAACTCAGCACTATGTTATCTACTTATGAGCATGCAAATTGTAGTAATCCCTACAAGAGTTCAAGGATATATTTGCATGGAGTTAAGAGGATTCCCCCTCTATTACCGTACATACAATCCCATTGAATGAAGATAGTAAGCCAGTGAGGCAGAAGGTTAGACATAGGCCTTTTGAGCTACAAGAGCCTCTTTTTGAGGAATTGATGTGTTTAAGGAAGGTTGGTTTAATCTTTCCCAATGAACATAAAAAATAGTGCTCATTAGTGGTAATAAGAAAGAAAAAGAACAATCAAATCCACCTCTGTCTTGATTTTAAGGAATTGAAAAAGTAGACAGTGAAGGACTACTATCCTTTGCCCTTTTTAGATCAGCTACTAACAAGGTGAGATATATACTCTTTCATGGACTATTTTGTGGGTTATAATTACATGGCTATAGCTAAAGAGGATAAGTTAAAGATGGTGTTTATTAAAATTTTCAGTACTTTTGTGTACCATGTGATGGCTTTTGGCTTATGTTATGCTCTTGGGTCCTGGCAAAGAACGGCTAATAAGATGTTTGCCAATATATCCCCTAAAGAGTTGAAGGTTTTCATAGATGATTTGGGGCAGCTACCATGACCTTTCATAGACAATTGGATTATTCTATGCACATGCTTTGAGTGATGTCTTGAGTATTACATAGCATCGAATCCTCGGAAGTGTGTTTTCAAGGTGCCTTATGGTTTGCTATTGGGTCATGTTGTGAGTGTGGCTAGTATTGCCACCAACCCTGAAAAGGTAGTTGTTATTATGGCCCTAAGCCCACCCACTTACCCTAAGGAAGTTCATAATTTTGTTTCATCTGTGGGATACTATCAGTGATTCGTTAATGCATTGGCTAAATGTTTGTTACCCTTGACGAATCTTTTATCTCACAACCATGTTTTTGAATGGACAAAAGCATGCAAAGTGGCGTTTGAGGATGTTAACATGGAATTATTCAAAGCGCTGATTTTAAAAGCTCCAAAAAGAGGTAAGATTTTCTATATATTCATAATTGTGACAAGATGTAGTATTAGTTATTGCTTATCCCGAATTTGGGATGTATAGCTTTATATCCTATTGCATTCACAAGTCAAAAGTTGAAAATTTCAAAGCTTCATTATAGTTATTTAGAGAAGGTTTGTTTGTCTATGGTGTTCACTACCAAGAAGTTCAAATACCATATTCTTTATGAGAAGGTGGTCTTCTTCACCAATGTGAAGGGATTGCACTTATTATTGAACAAGCTTCAGCCCCTTAATTGCCTAGCCAAGTGGTTGATCTCTTTGCAGGAGATTGACTATGAGATTAGGAGCAAGCTACCAAAGCTACAGGGTATCAGAGAGTGTCTAGTAGGTTTTGTTGAGCCTAAGGATTGTGACATTCTATTAAAGACATGATGCTAGGAAAAATTGTAAGTAGCCACGTAATCTTATTCTTGTGACTTTGCCCTTTGAGAAGTGGAGCATTGATTTTGTTGGACCTATGCATCCTTCATCTAGTACACAAAAGTGTTATATCATTGTGGCAATGGATTACTTTACAAAATGGTCTAAAGCTTAAGCTATGATGAATGATAATGCCAAGAAAATATCTAGTTTTATTGTGGAGTAAATTGTTTGCCTTTTGGGCTACCTAAAGAGCTAGTATCCAATTGTGGGACACACTTTCTAAATAAGGTCATAGAAGCCTTTACTAAACCTCTAAAAATTAAACATAATAAAATCACCTCATATAATTCCTAGGTGAATGGATAAGTAGAGAGTACCAACAATAAACTTGTAGGGATTTTATCCAAGACTGTATCTAAGGGTAAGCGCAACTCGGACAAAAAACTTCATGTGGTTGTATGGGCTTATAATACTGCATTTAAGAGAGTAACATGCCACAATCCATTTAAGTTGGTATATGGGAAAGAATATGTATTGCCTTGGAAATTGAGTTACGCATTGTGAGGTTTGTGTTAAATTGTTCTTTGGGTAAAGAGAAAGCATTGCAAGATGATATCTAATTGCAAGCTTTGTTATATCAAGAGGTAGGGAAGGAGAGGATGAAAGCACTTCATACCCTTCGTGTTAAAAGATATAAATTTGTTAAGGGTCAGTTGGTCCTATATTATGATGCATGTCATGAGTTATCTCGTGGCGAGTTAGAACCTAAATGAGATCGCTCTTATAAGATTGTTTGTATAGGAAAGAATGACTCTATAGCCATTTTAGCACATTTGTAGGGGTTAGAGTGTAAAAATAAAATAAACTTTAATAAGTTGAAGCCCTATTATGTGTAGGGATTGATGTCAAACTTGGGGCCTTTGCAAGTCTTCTAGGATTTGGCTTAAACTTGCAATAGGTGTCAAGGCAATCTAATGGGAAGAATCATTCATTTTCTTGAACATTCGTATTTAGAGTAGCTTTACCAACACCAAGGTCGAGTGATCTGATGAAGTAAGGATTATCATATTACTGAGTAGAAAGATAGATCTTTCATATGAGACATTAAATCTACTGCCACCATTGTCATAGGGTTCTTATTAGCATCCCTATTGAGTGAGGAAGGAGGGATTGCACATATCATGTATTCTCTTGGCTCAACTTTGACTACCATAAGTATAAGTAGGATGATCAGTATGGCGTGGCCTATCAATGAAGAATGGGTCTATATGTTAACCCCAACACGAAGAAAGCAAAAAGAAGTGGAAAAGATGCAAGGCAAAGGCGGAAAAAAGGTAGCCTGATTGAAGAAAGAAAAGGAGAAAAAGCCAAAAGCACAAGGGCAACCTTAAAAGTCCAAGGCAAAGGCAAAAGGGTAAATGCGCATTTTAAAATAAAAAGGCGCACCTTGAAATCTTGTAAAAGAGCGTCGGGCTCTCACCCGTGCAATTTGTAAATGTAGACGGGCAGTGGAAAGGAAGCTAGGAAGATAGAAGGACAATGGGAAAAAGGACCTAGGCTATGGCCGGCCATGTAAAAAGGGAAAAAGGGGATGACCGCCCAAAAGGGATTTAGGGTTTTGTATATAAAGTTGAAAAGTGAATGAGAAGCTCATTCTTGTGTGTGGCCAAAAGTAGCTCTCTTCTTCTTCTTCTTCTTCTTCTTCTTCTTCTTCTTCTTCTTCTTGCTTGCTTGAGCTTGTGCTTGAGAGAGGGAGTGTGAGAGTGTGAGGGAGTGAGTGTGTGAGGGTGAGGGACCGAGGAGGAGAAGCTCTCCATCTTCTCATCTCTTCTTCTCTTCTCTTCTCTTCTCTTGTCTTGCTCGCGGCAATGGAGCTTGGAGTGTGGAGCTTGAGGATGGAGCTTGCTTGAATCTTGCACTTGGATCGTGGAGCCACCGGAGTGTGCGGGAGAGGAGGTAACTCGAACGGCACGGAGGTAAGCTCACTACACCCGTAGATATGGATGGCGCATCGGCTATGTGAGAGGTAGCCATTAGTGCTCGGCTTGGAACGCTTGAAACAATAAGCGGTCCGTGGGTCTTGGCGGTTGAGTGAAAGCTCCCACACTATACTTTGTATTTTGACAGAGCTTCATGAGGGCTCACTAAGTTTGCAAGTGTCGATATGGTTATTAAAAACCCTCGATATAGAGTCATTATGAAAATGGGCGTTTATTTAGGCTTCAATTTTACTAATAATATCGAAAAATAAAAGGCCTTAATCATGGGGCTGAATATAGCCCGATATAGTGGTATCCACTGTTTATTAGTGAAAGACGACTTGCAACTAGTGATCAACCAATTTAATGGGACCTACAGTGTGAGGGATCCCATTCTACATATGTATCATTATGCAGCCTTGGATATACTTCAGATTTTTGAGACAATGACTTGTCAATTGGTTTCTCATCACTAGAATCGCATTGCAAACTCGTTGGAAAATTATGCATTTGTTGAGGACGTATTTCTCAACTGTGGTCGTGAGGGGTTATTAGAATTTTCCAATCTTATTAGTCCAAGACTACTGTGGGGATTGCTTGCTCACATGTCTTGTTATGGCTGCCGATGGTTAGTATAGGTGATGAGCCAGTTTAGTGATTGACCATCTTCCTATTTCTTCATGGACTCATAGGATTGTTCAATGGCATACTCATCAGACACCCCTTGCCATTTGTGTAGAGGGGCTAGCTAATAATTTGATACATTTAGCATATGGCGGCCTGAGCGGCCCATCCCTTGGTCTACTTATGTGATTTAGTAGAGGTTAAGTGGGGACCAATGGTTTTCTTTCAACAACAGTAGGTTGCTGAATGGTGTGCTATATGGTTATATTTTATAAGGCTAAGAGGGCCATGTGTTTATTTGGTGTGGGTGTGTTGATTTTCTATTTTAATGTTGCACCAAACAAGTCTAAAGAAGTGCCTAGAGGGAGCCTCTTGTTGCATAGAAGTTTCTTATGGCCAAGTCTAGGTATTATTCTTCCTTTTTGAGCTTTTTACACCTTAATCTAAATGTATATGTGTTTGTGGGAAATTTTCTTCTTTTGGGAACCGGCAAGTCAAGGCATGAAGTCCCAAGGTTTGGTTTAGTATATTTGGGGGAGGTTTGAGCACTGCCTCTTGTAAAGGCATTATTAAGCATTTAAAGATCTATTTTGAGGTAGTCGTTAGTGACCATGTCTTGCTAGCCTACTAGGCACTTGTTTCTAAGAGCTTTTGTTAGTTGTTGTGAGGAAGATATAGAAGCCTACCAAATAAAAAAATAAGAAAAAATTATATATACGATACAGAGGTGTGTAAAAAGAGGTTCTAATCCCCTAAAATAAAAAAATCAAGAAAGAAATTTCTAAGAGCAGATATTCATTTCCCTGCAAAGGCCTACTAGGTTCCTATAAATGAGACAGCAAACTCAAGGCTGCTCAGCCTTGTCTTTCTAAGGGTAATATTTAGCCAAAAAAGAAATATTGAAGGTTGGAGAAAAAATAAAAATGAGCATGGAAAAAGGAATTTAGTGTTGCCTCGCAAGAGCTTGGTAGCTTCTTACATATTGAGATTGGACTCTAGGATGATGCCCTATTCTTCTTGGATCACAATACGCTAAGCTCCCTCCTTTTTATATGCATGAGTATCAAGTCTTGAAGTATAAAAAAGTGATAAATGAAAAGTATCTAAAAATATAAGACTAGGCTATATGATTCCTAGCCTAGTAGGAGTTCTTGGTTCAATTATCCTCGGTCAGGTAGGTAGGTCAGGCCACCACTTAGGATGACCTTTTGATAGTTCTTTTTTTAGACAGTGTGTTGGGGTAGTTGGTTAGCAACTAGCTCTAGATTTATATCAAATTATGCTTTACCTATTCCTTGTAGATCTTTATGCCTTGATTTTGTCAAGGGGTAGGGTGAGAGTTGTGTTTATGTTTTGTTGTATATTCTTCTTTGTAGTAGCTATATGCTCTTTATGGTTTTTTGTATATGCAGATCAATTTGTGGATTCGATGGGCTGAGTCACCCTATCCCATTGTCGCTAATGAGAACAAATTTTAAAGCTAGGATTTAAGTGCAAAAAGACCCCTAGACCCATAAAGAGGCAGTTTTAGTGCAAAATGAAACGGTTTCAGGTCAAGGAGCTAGAATTTTCCTAGATTGATTATGACACCAAAAAATGGATATCGATGTCCAAAATACACAAGTGGTGGAAAAATGATCTTTACCATTTCATGAGTCATAAGGGTGACCAAATTAGTTGCATTAGTTACACTTAGTGTAGGAAAATCCCCAATTACCATCTTACTAGATTTAGGTGCATCATTTTCCTCTATGTATTGCCTTAACGTATAGGCAAATGCTTTTCAATCAAAATGGTGCTCCAAAAACTACATTTCACATTCTAATGCGGCTGTTTCAATTTAAAGTCATGCCATTGGGCTTAACAAATCCACCAGGAGGATTTCAAAGGATGGGAGAGAAAAAAGTATTAGTGATATGCTTGGATGATATCCTAATATATACAAGACATGGTAAAAGCATATAAAAGTTTTAGAACAAGTGTTAATCAAGCTACAAAAATTCAACTTGAAGATCCAACATAAAAAATGCAAGTGGGGTACTACAACACTAAAGTTTTTAAGATACATCATCTCCAATCAAGGCATTCAGGTGGATCCAACCAAAGTATTATCAATAAACAACTATGCATCCCCAACAACAGTGAATCACCTTCAAAGGTTTTTGGGATTGATTACAAGTACATTAAAGTTCATATCAAATGCAATAGCTATGACATTTTTATTAAGAAAACTACTACAAAAGGGGGAACAATACAAATGGATAGAAGAATGTGAGAAAGTATTTAAACAAATTAAAGATCTCAATAGTTTATCTTCTTTTTTACATTACCCTGATTTTACAAAAACATTTTTGCTTCATATGAATGTTTCAAATTAGGGCATAAGAGTCATTTTGTTACAACAATAAAAAGATGAAGACTAGCATCCAATATGTTGCATTAGCAAAAGTTTGAAAAAAGCAGAGGCAAATTATTCCATAATAGAAAAGGAACTCCTAGGCATAGTGTGGGCTTTTGCAAAATTGCATTCTTACCTACATGATCCAAAAGTGCTTGTGGAAACTGATCATCATCCATTAGTCATATTGTTACATAAATAGCATCCTCCTAGACGCTTCTGAGGTGGGTTTTAGCATTGCATGAATATGATTTTACATTGAAGTATTGCAAAGGGAATACAAACATTATTGTAGATGCTTTGAGAAAAAGTCTACTAGCTATTAATAGTACACAAACTGACACATCATTGCATACATTACACAATGTCCAAACAAATTTTAGCTACTCAAATGACCAATCCCAATGTCATTAAGATCATAGCAAACATAACTATTCCAAATCTACATGAAGATCATAAGAGATAATTCAGAATTCAGTATTATATTTCATACAAGAATAAGCACTACCTAGAATTTACATACCACAATAACTGCAATGAGTCTACATGGATTACCATTATTCACATCATTTATTTGGATATACTAGGAAAAGAAAACTTTTACATCTATTGAGATCCCAATATTATTGGCCCAAGATGAGGCATTCAATAGTTGCATATCTCATATCATGCAAACAATGCCAAAGTTTCAAAAATCCCACGCATATGGTCAATAGACACTTATAGTCAATCAAAGTACACATGCCATTTCAAATGATTGCATGGAACTTCATTGGACCACTCCTTAAAAGCATTAAAGGAAATAAATACATTGTTGTACTGACAAAATATTTGACTCATTGGGTAGAAGCAGAATCCACACTTGTAGCAACTACACAAGAAGTAGCCACATTTTTCATGGAGGAAATAATTTCCAAACATGCATGGCCTAAATAGCTCCTTTCAAACAATGGAAAATAGTTCACATCTAAAGTAATGTGTTTAATTAGCAAAGAAATGGGAGTGCAATAAATTTTTACTTCACCATATCACTTACAAACAAATGGATTGACAAAGAGGATGAAACAATTAAGAGCATAAGAGCATGATAGCAATGTATGTAAATCCAAATCAAGATGATTGGGATAGATATTTACCATACATCTTGTATGCATGCCACACAACAATACATGCATCAACAAAGATAAGTCCCTTTCAAGATGTTTATGGTAGGGATCCAAAATTTCTAGCAGATGTAACAATCAAAGAAGTGCACTTGAAAACAAAAGATGCAATGGATTGATATTTAGAACTGACAAGAAAATATCCCATCATGACATCCAGTCTGCAAAGGAGTATTTGATAAGCACAATAGAGGCAAAAGAAAGATTGTGATGATGGAAGAAGACAACTTGAATACAAACTGGGATAGCAAGTAAGTGCCTATTTCAAGCTTGAGTGCTTGCACGCTCCAAATTGAGTGAAGAAATAAGAGTTCATATTTGAAACAACACTTGGCTTTAGGTAGGAAGCAAGGAAGTCAAAGGTTATTTGATCTTTTTTGTGGATCGGTTTAGGTTTACAAAGCTTTCTGTGCATTGGTTAGAGTAGGAGCTATGTAGTTTGATAAGATTTGAGGCATTAAGGTGTGGGAAATAAGGGAAAAAAAAGGAAAGAGATAACCCTCTAGATAACCAGGAAATACAAGAATAGGGAAAGAAAGGAAATAGATTCTTTATGTAGGAAAATAGAGTGTGAGAGGAGAAAGAGAGAATAGAAAAGGTGAAAAAAAAGGAAGAGAGCCCATTTGCATTCAATGAGATTAAGAGAGCTAGTAAGAGAGAGAGACATGTCTATAGGCAGTGGCATCTACGATCGTTATCGTTGACACATTCAGCCTTCTAGCTATGTTATAAACCCTTATTGCTAATTGCTGCATTGGTTTGGGATCGTAGATTCATTTAAATAGTGAGCATTCAGCCATAAGAAAGGATTTTTGTGCCATTTGATGGGTTTTCGGGTTCTTGGACAACAATTGCAAGCCTCAAACGGTTGAGTGGTGACCTTGGCTTGGACGTTTGAGTCACTTGAGATAGTAGACCCATTTAGACATCCAACTCAAACAAGGGTCTAACCACTCAGCCTTTGACAACCACTCAAACACTCAAACATGCAACCCTCGTTTGAGTCCAATTTGGGTCACTCAAACGGCTAGATACTTCTAGGAGTCCACTCGAGTGTCTAAATTTGTGACTCAAACTGCCAATTCTGGGACTCGAAAATTGTCCAGAACTCTATTTTTACTGATTTTTTATCATGTTGGGACCTATTAGGGCCTATTGCCAGCTAATCGGCAACCAAGGTGAAGTCCGGATGAGTAGGTGAAACCATAGGATAGTTTGCACTCAAAAACCTTGACCTAGCAGTCTGTCCGGGGGGGGGATTGAAAGGACTGACCATTGGCTACTACCATGGATAGAGACCCAAGTTGACCCACTCGATTGAACATCCGTCAAACCACCTAGCACGACCCATAGAGAATCCCATTTCAACTGTTAGGAGTAATCAAAACCCCTATAAAAGCAACAAGAATAGAAAATTGATTGGATGCAGGTGCCTTCATCTATAATATTAGTTAAGGAGAGGTGGGGGGTGGGTGCCACGTGGCAGCCCCCCACCTCCCCCACAAAAAAAAAGAGAATGTGGGGGCGGGTGCCATGCGTCCAACACCCGCCCCCCCCCCAAAAATCGCACCCCCCGGCCCGAAGCTCCAGGGCGAGTTTAGGCACGAAGCACCTAGTCAAAGGTTATGCTCGGCAATGTAGGCATTTAAGCACATGTGAAAGCTGGAAAGCCTAATTTTGCACAATGCACATCGAGTCACATTGCTAGTATATAAGCATTGCACATTTGCAAACAGTTGGATTTACAAGGAACACACTAAGGGAGACTAAACTAAAAATGAACCATTAGTTGGAGTACAACCCTAACAATGAGATGAGTGACCCAAGACATCATGAACAAAGATATAAAGGAGATACACCTATCAGACTATTGAGGAAAGAAAAGGCTTGCCAAGATTAGGAACACATTTTTAGCTAGCTTAGTTCATCTCATAGATGCACTAGTAGGGGGTTGGAGACAACTACTATGGTAGGCACCAGCTTGAACGAAAATAATCTCAACCTTGACCTTGACCTTAATAACATGGTAGAGTACCTAGACGACATTCAGTGGCTTGTCACATAGTACAATCAACAGACAAGAATAGCGCACCATGGAAGACCAGTAGTGGATATCATAGCCAATCTTGAGGAGGAGAGGGGATCGGCAAGGATAGCATTGTAGTGCATTACAAGTTATAGCTAGGAGAAAAGGGCTCAAAGGTTGCATCAAAAGAGAGAGCTTAGAGAGATTCATAGGATCCTAGCCATCTCAGCTAGGAACAAAATGGGAGGCAACGTTGATAGGGAGAAAGACCTAGAAGCTAACCTTACAATGAGTGAGCTACTCATAAAAAGATCGCTAAACAATACCAATGCTGAGCAAACTGGGGTAGCCTTGGCAATATCATTGCTAGCTAGCTGGGAGAGTTAGTGCAAATGCCATGAGTCAAATGTAAATACCCATAGTTGCCATGCAACTAGATATATACTAGGAAGGCAATGAACCCTACAACTTCATCGTGAAATTTAATTAGGTATGTGAGGATAACAACCTGATGGACCTTGCTCAATGAGCACAAGCATTTGATCTTTGCTTGGGAGACAAGGAACATCACTTGGTTCACCAATCTAGACGACGTTAAATGTAAAAACTTCACTTAGTTGAAGGATCTCTTCAACAAGAGATTCTCAAAGGCAGGATACTCTAATAACCCCAGAGGCAAAACAACCTAATGAGAGAGCAGTCTCTATCATATTCATTAACGGGTTCTGCAATGAAGAGCTCTATAAGGCGTGTAAGCAACTCAAATATGTAAAGGGATATATATGCTTACAAGAGTCTTTGAGGAGGCCATACTACAAGTAGATGACTTACTCAGGGAGAGAAGCTTTGGGCTATGTAGCAAGATAGCAATGCATTTAGGAATGCCAAGAGAGCCACAACAACTAGCGAGTGGGCAACCCCCACTGAACACTATAAAGGAAGAGTGTTGACTAGACCTACACTATAGCCGACCTAAAATCAAAGCTAGCTAGACTGTAAAAGTCAATACAAAGGTCAGTACGACCTCTAGTGCAATGTGTGCACTGAGGAGGGACTACTTGCCTTCTAAATGTCCCAATCCCAGATTAAGGCCTTGTGCTGATTGCAAAAGATTCAAGCATGACACCTTGCACTGCTGCTTGCCAAGATAGTTGCCTTACCAACAACCTTACACTTAGCCATATTGTCCAAGAGTTAGGCAACTATATTTTGGAAGGGGAGCCCCTTTGGCTCTCCCTACACCTAATGATTCAAAGCTAGCCACCCTAAACATTAACCCAACATGAATCCCTAGGCCTCTAGGACCTATCATAACCCATCCATTAAGTAGCGCTCTAGTGCACTTTGTGGAGGAACTACTGGAGAAAGATTTTTACTTGAACCCTTATGTATCTTATGATGAAGAGGATAATCCTATGTTGGACTATAGACTTGTGCAAGTCATGGCCTTAGGTAGAGGAAGAGGTAAGAGCCTAGTCAGAACCAGGAACCCATAGCATATTGGATGTGTGGTCATCCAGAGCATATCTCATCCCACTTCCCTAAAAAGGAGAAAGAAAATAGAGAGAAGATTGACTTGAGATGCCCTGAAGGTGGAGCCACACACGTGTTCACCGATTGCCCTAGGTGAAAATTCTCCATTAGCTCAACAATTGTACCATGTATGCTACTTTGACTCTTTTGTATCATCACTGGACAATGATGCAACACCTATCTCTATAAATGTCATGACACAAGCTCAAACAAAGTAGGCTGGTATCTCATTACCTAGACCTAGCAACCTAGATGAATCCTTTATAGGGAAGAAGAGTCAACAACGGAAGAAAAAGAGGATCGAGGCAAAAATAATATTCAAGACCAAGAGTGAGACCACGTTAACCAAGGGGAAACATGTCACTAATGATGAAGTAAAAACATCTACTCCTAAGACAAGAGAAAAGAAAAGTGATCAGGTTGGAGAGTACTATGACCCCAACCAACAATTAAAGGCTATCGATAAGGTCAAGAAATGGATAAAATAAGTGCAAGCTCACCTTCAAGATGCTAAACCGATCATTGAGAATGAGATTAATAAACTCTCAACCTTGACCACACCATTCTCTCCAACATATTTGAGAGCAGGAGAGACAACACCACCACATAAGCAGCTACATGGGCAGAATGAGGGGGTCATGACTACGCAAATGACTCAAGAAGAGCATTCGCAGGGGACCCCATGAAGCAGAGGAGAAAAAACAGATGGCAAATCGCTAACCACACTAATAAAAACTCGTGTGATATTGTCCTTGGGAGAAGTGCTTAGGTAAAACTCCGCACTTTGGCAAGAATAGAAATGATGGGAAGCAGTCATGAATATAAATTGTAAGATTGTCCAGACCATGATGCTGGGACACACATACCAAGCCTAACACTAAATCCAATGTCTAAGTATCCATAGGTAAATGCCAGGGTTAGTGTACTTAGTCATGCAATCCTACAAGCTTAGGGAAACCCACTAGTGGAAACCGTATGGTTCAATGTCACTCTAGTGAATGGGGTGAAGGTTAGACCTTTCAGAATCATGAAAGACTGACCTCTAAAGATAGCAAGAATCCAATTCTCTGGGAACTTCATAGTTATGAAGGGAGTGGACTATGATATCCTACTAGGTAGGCCTTGGATAAAGAATGTTAGAGTGATAGAGGTCTGGGATAATGGCTTGATGTTATTGGGAAATAGATTAGAAGCAGTTTGAGTACACATGGAAACTTGGAAAATCTTGCCAGTGGACTTAGATGCTATCTCTACCCTACTAAAGGGTGACATGAGGCCTAGAAGCGATTATGGACCTCTAATGAGGTACATTCCTTGCCTTGAAGATGAGTATGACTGGATGTATGTATTGGCAACCATTGATCTCCCATTCTCAAAGGATGAGGATGAATACAAACAAGCTATAGACTCATCTACTAGCAATCCTAACGTTGCCATCACTTCTAACCTACCCATAATGCCTTTGTGCATGATAGCCAAGAGTCTCATTAGCCAACCAATGCCAATCACCTATCTCCCTCGAAGTGGTACTAGTCAAGCAATGACCATACATGATGAATCCTAAGCATGTCCACATAGTAAAGGAAGAGATTAATAAGCTATTGAGGGCAAGATTCATTTGTGAGATAGAGCACACAGATTGGGTATCAACCATGGTCATAGTTATGAAAAATAATGGGGAGATTTGAGAGTGTGTAAACTATAAAAAGGTCAACATAACCACCAAAAGAGACAATTACATGTCACCATACATGGAGCACATGCTAGAGAGAGTGGCAAGAAAGGAAGCCTACATCTTTTTTATAACTTCTTAGGCTATAACCAAGTGTAAGTCCATCCAGATAATAGGCAAGAGATGGCATTTGCCACCAAATGGGGGGTGTTTGCCTACACAGTCATGCCATTTGGACTAACTAATGCTCTTACTACCTTCCAACACCTCATGTGTGCCATCTTCAAGGACATGCTCAGAAAATGGTTAGAAGTCTTTGTCAATGATCTGTGCATCCACACCAACCAAGAAGACAACTTGAAAAAGTTGTGAATAGTCTTTGAATGGTGTCGAAAATATGGTCTCTCATTGAACCCCTTAAAGTGCCAATTTTGGATAAACTATGGTTGTATTTTGGGACATGTTGTGTCAAGAATAGAATAGCCATAGACTTCTCTAAAGTCAAGGTGATTATATACCCCCCCTCAGGCAGCTAACCAACTTCAAGGGATTTCAATGTATCTTAGGCCCATTGGATACTACTAGTGGTTTATATTGAACTATGCATTGATTGTTAGACCTTTATACAAGCTATTGATAGTATGTGAGTGGATTGGTAAGTGCCAACAAGCCTAGAAAGGCTTAAATGGGCTCTAACTTCAACTCCCATCTTAGGATCCCCAGATTAGTCCATTACTTTCCATATGCACATTGATGCATCAAAATTTACCATGGGGGCAGTGTTGTGCCAATCTAGCAAACAAGACCTAGATTATCCAATGAGCTTTGCTAGCAGACAACTCACTAAGATAGAAATGAACTAATCCATAATAAAGAGAAAAGGGTTAGTTATGGTGTTTTCCATAAAGAATTTTAGACACTATCTTCTAGCGATACCCTTTACCTTCTTTTTGGATCATCAAACATTGCTTCATCTTATGAATAAACCCTGCACAATAAGATGCATTGCTCGATCGTTACTTCTACTCTTGAAATTTGACTTCTTTGTGGTTGTACACAAGATAAAATAGCATTATATTGTAGATCATATGTCCCACACACCCATAGGAGAAGCTACTGGATAGGAAATCAATGATGACCTATCAATGTGTATCTTTTTAGAATATCCAGTGATTGAGATTTGTTTAGAGAAGACCTCATACCATATTCAACGAATGGCATAGTCCACATCCTTGAGAACGGATGTCTCAGAAAGACCCATAGAAGGATGGAATCTTAAGGAGATGTGTTTGCGAACACAAAATATATGACGTGCTCAAGAAAACACATGGCAAGATTGCCAACCGAAACTTCAATGAGACACTATAGTAGCACATAAGGTGCTCTAATCTCAATTGTGGGGGCCAATGCTATTCTATAATGCAGCTAAGTTCGTAAAGCATTATGATAAGTGCTAACTGACCAAAGTTCCTACTCGTAAGGACAAAATAAATTTGATCCCGGTGGTTGCGTGCCAACCATTCAAGAAGTTTGGAATTGACTTCATTGGTCCAATCAGCACTATAGCACAATACTCCCAATCCAAGTATATCATTGTTGCCACAGACTACCTCACCAAGTGGGCAAAAAGCTCGAGCAACTCACAAAAATGATGCTAAGATCACATCCAAGGTTTTGTGGGAACAAGTAATCTCATAGTTTGGTTGCCCCATAGAGTTAGTTAGTGACAAAGACACACACTTCATTAATGAAGTGATTGCTCACTTGTTATCCACCTTCTTAATAATCCATAGAAAGTCCTCGCCATATTTTCCTCAAGCCAATGGTCAAGCTGAGTCCATGAATAAGATCTTGGTGAGTGTTTTAACAAAAGCAGTCTTTGCCTCATGCATCAACTAGGACAAAAATCTCATGGTACCTTTATGGGCATACAGTTGGCCTACAAATAGCAATAGGACAGAGTTCATTTAGATTGACCTGTAGAACTGGAGCTATTTTACTAGTGGAATTCTTTGTTTCAAGCTTGAGAATAGCAGCCCAAGAGAATTGGGAGGGCCAAGAAGCATGGAAAAATTGGTTAATAGAGCTTGAACATCTATTTAAAACTCGTGTCATGGCAACTCATGCTCTAATCTGTGAAAACGCATGACACAAGAGTTTGTTTGACAAACATGTCAAACAACAAAACTCTGGGCAAGGAGACCTAGTCTTATTGTACTTTGTCAAGGGACACAAGCAGAAAATGAAACTCAAGGGATTGGGACGTTTCAAGGTTTGCAATATTAGTAGAACGGGGAATATGAAACTTAAAACCCTAGAAGGAGAGAGCATGGGTTTCTTCAATGGAAGTTGCATAAGAAAGTATTACCCTCTATCACATCCACTTCATGGACCTTTGATGATAGAACCATTGACAAACATGAGGGTTACAACCATCATTGAACTTGAGGAGGCAAAATTAGTAGCACCATCCTACCTCACCATAACCTCCCAAAAGGCATACACCCTTGATGTGCTAGTTGATGGGGGAGCCGATGCAAATATCTTAATGCATGAACAATGGACTGCCATGGGACAACCCCACGTGCAACCAACCAATGTGAAGCTTAGCCTTTTTGGGGGGTAGTCCTATCCACTCTTGGGAAAATGCAAACTAATGGTTTTTATCAATATTAAGAGCCTTCCCATCACCTTTTACGTGATACCTAACAAGTAAAGTGTTGGTGAGGAATCACTATACTAGGACATGCATTCAAAAAACAAGCTCATTATAATGGTAACTACACATCGCAGCTCATTCACCTTGCCATCGGTAATGCTAGAATAGTAATGGCTTTTAGTAAGGGAACCACGATTGTCCCAAAGCCTATAGTGCCACCGGGAGGTAAACCTAGTGTCAACCCTAAGGAGAGGGATAGTACATCACAATGTACTCCCATGGTCTTCTTACACAAGTGGTATAATTTGCACCTTTCATGGCTCAAGAAGGTTGCCAAATCATGACCAATATGGAGCAATGACATGCCATTAGTACTTTTGAGTGTAACCAAACCTATATGGGCCCAATCTCATTTAGAGTGTTAGCCATAACTAGGAATCAGTCATTAGAATACAGTATCATGCTTCACCCATACTTGGATAAGATTCTAATGGAAGAGAAACCCCACATTGCAAGTCAAATCAACTCCAATGACCTCTTGACTGATGTATTAACTTACATAATGCAAGTAGGCATTTGCTCATAGGATATGGACCATTATGCAACCCTAGAGTATAACCCTAAGTTTTACGATTGGCTCTTGAGAAAGTGAGGTACACCACAAATGCATTGAATGCCCATATACCTTGACTTCCACAATCCTAGGAAGGATTTTCATCTTTTCCAAGGGGGAGGGGGTAAAAGTGGAAAATGGATAAAAACTCAAAATAAAAATTGAATTTTAAGAAAAATAATGAATGTGTAAAAGTGTATGGATTGATGGGTGTGAGAATTCTCATTTTGTGGGTTATATCCTTCATCATTGGACACTAATCTTTCTATTCATTTTACCTTCCAAGCAAGAGATGCCCTTTAAAGAGAACTAATTGTGGGCTATTATATGGTGACAGGAACCTAAATGGTAGGTCAATAGGGCAAAGCTAATAGGCTCCACAATCAATTAAAATATCATAGTATCCACAATCTAGAAGGAGTGGTGACATCCAAGGAGGCAAAGGCACAAATGATAGATGATGTAATCTTGCCAAATACGTAAAAAAGGTGGGGCAAGACATTGACCACAACAAGTGTATAGAATTCTTGAGAACTTTTGATATCCAAAGGAGTATCAGTATGGTAACCATCAAGCAAGGAGAATCCTTTAGTTCAACTATAAGAAAAAATGGTCCATACCCTCTTCTCAAGCCAGAGATATAATGCTCTCATGAATAGAATAGGCATACCATTGCTGGAGATCCTTGCAAAAAATGCCCTTGGACAAGGTAAATTAGAATGCCTACATTCAAAAGACAATCCAGGCATCGACAAAGGTACTAGTCATAGCACCAAGGGACATAGGAAGGGGAGTCTATGGCTACCACAATAGAGTCAGAGAGGAAAGAACTTGCTTCTAAAGGCTTCAACTATAGGCTTTGGAGGAGTATTACATGCCATCATTTAAGAAGCTCTAGGGGAGGTAGAAAGAGAACTAGTAGAGGAGACCTACGAGCCATCACCTATCTAAGAGGAGCATTCCCCCCCTCCTCTCCAACCCCAACAAGCCCAATTATCTCACTTTTAGTAGGAGAGAAAGGGGAGAACAAATTCCATAAGAAATAATAGGACAATATGGAAAGAGTTGCAAATGAAAAGGAGATCCATCAACCCTCTCAATATCAAGGAACCTTGAGTGAGAGGACAGACAATAAGCAGCAAGGCTCGAAGTTGTTAAGCCATGCGGGAGAAAAAAGATCACTCTTAAAATACCCATAAGAAGAACATGGTCCACCTTTGAATAAAATAGAGAGCTACAAAGGGTGGAGGAGGAATTGAAGAGGCTTGAAGAAGAGTGTAAGAAAAAGCAGGAAGAGGAGGAAGAGCAACTGAGGCAATAGGAGGGGGAGGAGATAACCCTGGCCATTCAAAGATCGGTGGAGAAGCCCTCCCGATCTCAAGAATTGGTGATGATGAGCCAAGTGCAAGATGACATACCAAGCACAAGCGCAACATCAGAAGAGGTAGGACCAAAACCAATTGTTGGTAGAGGGCAAGGTTAAAGCCTCTCTGCATCCAACCTCACTAATCATGGCCGCCCTACAATCACCCCTACACAAGGAGCTGTTGAAGGGGCGATCAGTGAAAGAAACATCATGGTCTAGGTATAGTACTTATTAAGAAAAGTGCAAGAAATTGCACTTGCACCTAGTGAAGGAGCCTCCCTTATAGGAATGAAGAGGCTAGCATAGCAGCCAACATGAAATCATGGCGAGGGCCAAAGGTAGATCCTTTAGAAGAAGTATCAACTACTTTGGTGCCTTCAGCCATGTGCAATACTGAAGATCATGACAAATCAGTAAAAGAGCTTCAAATCCAACTCGACAAAATGATAGAGGAGAAAAAGTTGCGCTTACAGAGCTAGAAAAGGAGAAGATCACCTTTGCAACCTATAGGGTGGAAAAAATGAGTGTGACGACCATCATCAATAGGAAAATGATTGCATTGAAAGAGGCCTTAAAGGCAAGGGAAGGAGAAGAGGGCCTAAAGGAATTATATGATGAAGAAAGAGAGAATCACATTTCCCCAGGCATTTAGAGCTAGAAATAAAGGAGTTGAAGAGGTAAGACAAAGCTACAGGCAACAAATGACCCAAAGAGATGAGGAGACAATAAAGAAGATGACAGAGGTACACAACCAGTTTCAAGTAGCTCTCCATGAGCAAGTCATACAGAGGGAATAAGTAGAATGCAAAAATTAGGAGTAGCAACAAATGCATATATTGTGGTGGCAACATGGACATGTGATTGCTACTCTAGCCCAATACCAAAATCAAGGGCTAGAGCATATGAAAGAGAAAGTAGAGGAGTGGGCAGCCAGGAATGAAGATAGAGTCAAAGACTTAGCTTACAAGCATAGTATTGAATGTCACATAGTTAGGTGGAGAAGAAACACTAGAAGAAGTAAACAGAAAGCTAGAATTGGCAAGGAGAGCACTGCAATATGGACTTCAAGACAAGGCACCCAAGCCTAGCACCACCTTGGGATTAGAGGAGCAATGAGCCCATCTAATCTCAGTTAGCTTAATCTCACAAAAACTCACCTTGCTAGGGCTTGGGGAGCTAGAGCAGCAAGTATAGGCACCTCAACAAGAGCCAACGAAGTTGATTCAAGAATAAGGACCAGATTTTGAACAAGACCAACAAGAGGGAGAACAAGTGCAAGAAAAGTACAACTAGAAGAGTAAGAGAAGGAAGCTGTGCCACCTGAACTGATGGTGAAAATGAGGCACAACATAGAGAATAGGTGGAACTTTCCCACAAGAAGTTCCAAGCTAAGATATTGCAAGTTTCATAGATAGCCATTCCTCAAAGCGAGGAGTGTGACCATGTCAATTGGGGCCATGAACTTGTAGTGTAGGAGCAATGGGAAAACCATGGCTGCCCCTTCAAGTTCTCATTCACCTTTCCTCATGCATTGGATAGAGTGCTATCTGCCAGGGTGGTAGAGGATGTTATTAAGATTTTCAACAAGGCTCGGAAGGAGATGGCTAGAGGAACGGATGAGACACCCCATAAGGTGGTAGTAGGAACCTACATATTATTGGGAAGATAAGATGGTGGAGGTACCCCAAAGGGTGGAGGGATATGAGGCTTAGCCTAGGTGGCACAAAAACATCTGGCATTGCATGTCATGTAGACTTAGGTTTTTCTTTTGTCAAGTTTTGTAGATTTAAAAATAAGTATTATAAACAAATGGTAGTTTTGAACTATAAACTAATTGTGTCCTTGAATTGATTAAGTTTTTCTTTTGAGAATGGTTGATTAGACTAGGATGTGACATGGCAGTAGCTTGTAAAGGCCGTCAAAATCAAGTTTAGCTACATGCCTTGTGAGCCAATCTACTAGAGCTAGTATATTAAAGCTCATTTGATCATAGATAAGTGATTTTTTACTTGTGTCTATAATTGTTATTAAATTGTGTCACTATTTTTTAAGCCCAAATTTCTAGATGTTGCTACTTTAAATTATATTGTCGAATTGCAAACAAGTAATTCTCGTATTACTAGCTATCAACTTCACAACTCAAACTAATATCTATCTAATGCCAATTCCTTGCAACTAATTGTATTCTTAATCTAATCTTGAGGCTCATAGAATGCTCAATGTAATGCGTTGAGAGTATTATCTCTATATAAGTTTTGTGCTTATAATGGCTATTAGTATTGATAAATCTTGATGTGATGTGTTTCATAAATCTAGTTGATGTTCTTGCTAATGAAGCTTGTACATATAGATGCATGGAGGCTAACACTACTGGAGTGAAGGAGCATTGATACAAGTATAGTGTTCATTTTTGTAGGTAAGGTCTTTACACTCTAATTTGTGTTGTGGTATGTAGTGAAGGCAATTTTGTGTAGATTTTGCTCTATATATTCAACTTTTGCATTATGTTAGTATGTCAGTTGTTGAGGACAAGTTACATGGAATTAATTATCTAGTGTGGGCTTATATAATATGCTATATATCCAAGTTGCAAAAGGATTCTGGAACGTTGTGCAAGGGTTTGATGTATGTCTTATTGTGGCCGTGGAAGCTACAAATGCACAAAAATTAGACAATGTTGAGAATGCTAGAGCACCACCACTTTTTATTTAAGTATATTTGTTGTGGTAAAAGAGATGCAAATGCTTATGTATTGATTGCACTATTTGTTGAATGCACCATGATTCCACACATACACTCATACAAAACATTTAGGGGGCTAGGGTACACTTGCATATTTATATTAAAGAAGAAATTAGACCCATGTTGCCTACCTATGATCAAAGAGTGAGCATATGAATGAACATGACTCTATGGATAGTTTTTAACAAAGATCAAATATCTTAAGGAGTGATTAATTGCTACAATTGAGCTTTTGCTAGACAATTCACTTGTGTAGACCGTTCTCAATGCCATATGAACTTTATTCGAGAAGGATTGGAGTTGACTTCAACCGAGAGGTGCATGGTAGATATGACTTCCCTTTGATCTACAATGTAAATGGCCCAACCCCTGAAGAAATCTTGATCTTCATCGAAAGAAACCTCTACCCATCCATAGCAGGTTTCCTCAAAGACTTCTCTTCATGCCACGATCTTGCCTTCATCACTACATATAACTATCTTTGTCTGTTGTGCATATTATTAAAACAAAAACTTGTTGTAGAGAAAGAGTAGTTGTTGCCCATCTTTTTTTATATCAATGTTGGGATAGTTAGCTATGCAATGGTGCACCTCCACCCTCTTGCCAACATTTTGTATAAACCTCTTAGAAGACATGAGTGGTAGTAGATTCATTGGGTGTAACCACCCATTTTTGTCATCCACTCCACTCAATACAAGAGATAAGTTGAAGGGATATCTGCAAAGCAAGGCCTTCCTAAGCAAAACCCTCAAGTTGCCATATGCAACCTAGCCCTTGCTCATGAATGAGATGCTTCTTAGTATGCTCCCTTTATAATTCAAAAAAAAGAGAAAAAATAAAAATAAAAGAAAAGAAAATAAGAAGGAAAAAGTTGAAAAAAAAACACAAGAATGAAATCATCCCATCTATACTCTACAAGAGTCACAAGCATTGCATCTAGGGACCACCCTAGCCCCTCCCCCACATCACAACTTAGGGCACATTAAGGGTAGGACATGATTGATATACTTGTCTTCCCAAGTCAGCACAACACCTCCATTTATATGAACTGGGTCCTCAAACGTGTGACAACAGCTTAGGCTCACCCTATCTCCCAGTTGCACCATCACTTGCACAAGGCATTGCACAATAAGGTAGACATAACCCCTTACGAAGTGCACTCTTTTTTCTTTTTAGAAACATTGTATGGTGGTGCTACAAACCAACACTTACATAGACATTCATTGACCAATCATCTATCTTTGCCATTGGCAACCTCCTAAACTCACTTCACTGAGCATGCCCAATGTGGCCCACCTCCTTGACAATCCATGCACCATTCCTCATCAACCCTTTGTAACTAAGCCCGTACAATCAAATGCCATGGGACTAGCACCCAACTAGGAAGGGAGCAATGTTACACCCTCAGAAGTCTAGGATGAAAAACCTAAAATTTTGAAAATGAAAGACAATTCCAAGGTGACAAAAACGGAAGAGAAAGACACATTAAAAAATATATATAAAGATATGAAGTGCAAGAAAAAGTCTCAAATGTAAAAGGAAGCACACAATAATAAGTGCACTGTAATATGTTCGGAAGAAAAGTGCCAGAGGTGAATTGTAATTCATTTTGTAAAAGAGTGTTGAGCTCTCTCCCATGCAAATTGTAAAGAATGAGAGGCATAGATTGAGACTTACACTAATAAAAAGGAGAAGAAAATAGAGTGGAGGAAGGGACAAAGGCCAGATTAAAAAGGAGAAAGGCTGTCCAAGGAAGGGATCAGGGCATGTATAAAATTCAAGGAATGAAGAAAAAAGCTCATTCTTATGTGTGGCGAAACATTCTTTCTTCTTCCTTCTTGTACTTACTTTCTTTTTGTGCATGAGATAGGGAGAGAGGGAGTGTAAGACAGGGAGAGAGTGTGTGTGAGGGAGTGAGGGACTGTGGAGAAGCTCTTGTTCTCCTCTCTTCATCATCATCTTCTTCTATTTTCCCTTCTTCACCTTTTTGTGCATGAGATAGGGAGTGTAAGTGTTGTGTGTTGAAATGACTTGTTTTTTGGCTAATTTTTGTTGTTTTTGAGAGCTGAATGGTTGATTTTATGAGATGATTGATTGGTTTGGAAGTGGTTTGAGAGTGTTTTGGATAATATTGATTATGTTTAGAAGTTCATGATGTTTATTAGTGGAGATATGAGGTTCTGTGAAGTTCTAATAGGTTCTGATTGGTTATGTATACCTTCTGTATAGCTTCTGTTTTGTTCTGATTGTCTTCTGTATGAGGGATGGATTGATGATTGATGGAGATTGAGATCTTGTGAAAGCTTATTGAATAGTTTTTGAGAGTTTGGAGTGGTTTGAGTATGAGTTATGAGGTTTTGATGACCTTCTGTAGACCTTCTGTAGGTGTTCTGTAGAATGTATGTGTAGCTTGGGAAAGTTTTCTAGCCTTGTAAAGAGGTGAATACAAGTGCAAAAGATCTAAAAGAAGTGAAAGAAGTAGCTGCTGAAGACTCAAGTGAAGACTAAAGTGAAGTGACAGTGGTGAGCTATGAAAGGACACTGTAGTGGCTCTTGTGACTCTTCATATCAGACATACCTCTTGGGAGGGGATCCATGACCTAAGAAGGATTATTGTGAGTGATTATGAGATACTGTAGTGAGGAGATGATGTACTATTGATGGAGAGAGAGAGAGAGTTAGAGATAGAAAATTCTACTAAAACATAGTGATTGTATGTGAGAGATTGAGAGAGAAGACTATGAAGATATTGAAGATGAATACTATGTGATGTATTTCCATTCAAAGATGGTGTATTCCTTTGCTTTCTTTGTTCTATTGATGGGATTTATAAAGATATTGAAGAATATGGTTGATTCTATAAAATCCGTGGGAGATCTACATGATGTTGCATGAAGATTTGTTGTGCTTGGTGTTCTTTTCTTCATTGTGATCATATAAAACCTAATAAACAAGCTTGTTGATGTTACAAGATAGATTTTTTTGCAAGAGAATTCCCTTTTCCTTGGTGTTCCTCTTGGGGCTCCATGTTTTTCGTGTGCAGCCAGGGAACTTGCCATCAACAAGCACCAGAAGAGGCTGAAAATGAAGGAAATGGCATTGCCAAGAAGAGAAGAATTCAATGGATGTTTGTAAAGTTCCTTTTTCCACTGAAGAGTTGGAATTTCTCATAATCAAAGCCACTTTCCACAAGAATTTCATCCCACAATAGCGGAAATACATCACCATCATGATGCATGCTCTATGTAGTGGACAGTTTCCTCTTCCTGTTGAAGTAGCAGAAACTTGCATCTTGGTGGCAAACTGTTTGGGGACAAACTGAAGAGCAGAAACAGAGAGAATGACCATCCATGGAAGATTTTGCATTCATTGAGAAGTTTCCAGATATCATCAAGTGGGAGATTGTAAAGAAGCTTCAGGAGTCTTGGTCTGTAGATGTTCACAAAGACAAGAAGGAAAAGAGTTGGAATTTGTTCGTGGATGCTCAACAGCAAGATACGTAGGATGCTTGGTGTATTGATAATCTTCCGTTTGTTCAATTGGCAACCCACTGGAAGTTGGTAGACAGAGTGTTCTTTACAACATACACTATTGAAATCATCAGAAGCTGGCCTTACTATGATGATGGCACCACCATAATGCTCAGACGTATGCATTTTGACACCTTCAGAACCGAATACCTTCCTCTGTGCAATGGCATGAAAGCAGAATTCAGGGACGTTGAAAAGGAAGAAGTAGAAGAAATGTTGGCAAGAGAGTCCTCCAGAGACTAAAGCCTTCTGTTATCCCTCTGTGGAGCACTAACAACCAACAGAGTGGAGCCAACCCCCTGATGAATGACACAATAAAGAGGCAAGCATTAGAACGAGTCCAAAGGTACGTGAGAAGAGAGAAAGCAAAAATCAAAGCTAAGAACGAGCTCGCAGCAGAAGCCACCTTTGACGCCCTTGCGGAACTCTTTACAGAAGTCCCAATGGCACATCAAGCCCTTCCTCCTCCTGCTGGAGGTCCACTTCCAAGCCAGATCCATCCTGTAAATATTGATGACAGGCCAGCGAATGTAGTTCCGTTGCCAGTTTTTAAGGGAGAGTACAATGAAGACCCCGATCTTCATGTAGCAGAGATTATGGTAGCATGTGTGGCTAACAATGCGAGAACCCTTGAGCATTGGTTGGCAATATTCCCCACCACTTTCAAGGCCATGGCATTTCAGTGGTATGAGAGACAAGCAGCAAGAACTTTTGGCACATGGGATGACCTGAAGTTGGCCTTCCTCACTAAATTCAGGCGTGAAGGTTTTGAAGAGCAGATGCGAGAGGAATTTATGAACCTAAGTCAGTCCTCTGGAGAAAGAGTAGAAGCTTATGTCTCACGAATGGAATCCATCCTGAAGAGATGGACTAACCATAATCTAGATGATGGCATTCAGAAGGGGGTGTTTCTCAGAGGATTACAACCAGAAGTCCGTAAGTTTGTGGAGCTGCAAAGACCAGCCACACTGCAAGCTGCAACAGAAGGTGCCGGACTGTACGATGAAGTGGAAGCTAGATTGGCGATGACTCTAGGAAGAGGAGTCCTACATCCTCTGATGCCAAGAATGATGTACCGAACAAATGCAGTCCCAGGAATAGTCCCCTACGCTTACCCACAGATGCCGTCAGTATCACAGTACAGTGCACCAAATCCACAGTGGCCACAATCAATGCCTTAAATGATGGTTCAACCACAACAACAATGGTCCCAACCAATTTTCCCAATGCCAAATCAGCAGCAACAATGGAACCCTACCAATTGGAGCCAACAACCAACAGTTCAAACAGGAGCTCTGAATCAGAATCAGAACATAGACCCCTCCGCGCCAGCCCAACCTGTTTATATAGTGATTACTGAGACTCCTCAAAACCCTACTGCCAGTACCTCAGGAGGAGAAAGCTTGAAGGATTACTTATCCAAATTAGTTGCAAATATAAAAAATGAGTTGATGGATGTGATTACAGAGCAGCTACAGACGCTGAAAGTGAATACCGCTAGCATATCCAACGTTGCAGGAGCAGGAAGAGATGTGATGCGGTCAAATACTTGGTGTGGTAAGTGTCATCAAGCAGGCCATTTAGCCACTCAATGTACACGAAAACCAACCATCCCTGGAGCTTTCTGTTCCTACTATTTGCGGAAGAACCATACAGAGGATATTTGCTCTCTGAAGGAGATGCATGATAGGAGAAGAAAGGAAGAAGACGCAAGATTCAACTTGCTGGAATCCAAAATGACAACACAGGATATTAGACCCAAGCCTAGAGAGTTTGGTCCTAATTTCGGTCCAAGGAGGTTTCCCTCTCAAATTTACAGAGGAAGACAGTCTAGCGATGGTCAGAGATCAGAAGTAGAGTGTTACAGATGCAGAGAAAAGGGACACATTTCACCAAATTGTCCAAATCCCAGAAGGTCAGTGGATTACAAGCCCTTATGCAGTCGATGCAAAGGAGAAGGCCACACTGCAAAAGAATGTCCAAGTCCAGCCCCAGTGAAAAACAGTGCTACTGATAGTCCGGCCAAGGCCCAGGAGCCTACCTCCAATTTAGTGGAATTGGAAGTTGCTGCTATCACTCATGTGAAGAAGAAGAAACCACCTATCCAGAAAGAAAATAATCCTCCTGCCAAAACAGTGAAGTTCAATCTTCCACCCGAAGAACAGAACAGAATAGAGCCTGACAGTGCCGTACAGAGCACTACAGTGCCACAGAGAGTCACAGAGATAGTTCCAGAGACAGGACCAGAGGTCCAGGAGATAGAAAAGGAGGAAGTGCCACAAGTGGCAGAATAAGTTTCCATGATGCCTCTGTTGGAAGAAACAAGAAAAATGAAAATGGGTGGTGCCCCATTCCCTGACCGGTTAGAGAAGCCAGTGGATCCTATTAAGGAATATGATCTGGTCAGAGATCTAGATACCTTCAAATCAAACCTCACATTCCGACAATTATTGATGTTATCTCCCAGTTGCTGCAAAAGGTTCAAAAGTATACTGACAAGAAGACGTGGATTAAGGATTGCTCCCTCAATAGCAACAAAGTCCAACAAAGCTCCAGAGCCTGTAAAAGAAGTGGACGTGGCTAACACTTTCCTAGATTCGGGTACCCCAGAGACTGGCGTGTGGATTGAAGGCTGCTTTATTGCAAATGCACTGATTGATGGAGGTTCATCAGTGAACATTATGACGGATGTGACAATGAAGGATCTAGGCCTACAAGGTGTGCAACCAACCCAATGGCTCATCAGACTGGCGGATCATAGCAGAATTAAGCCTTTGGGCATTCTCCCATATGTAAAGACTACAGTGGCTAGAAAAGATTATTGGCTAACCTATCTGGTGGTGAAGCCAAACTCTTATGGTACATCCTACCCTCTATTACTAGGTAGACCATGGCTTTTTGAAGCGAGAGCAAGGATGGATTGGTTCAAAGGAACCTTGACCTTGGGTAGAGGACCTAACAAAGTGGTGCTGAAGCTATATGGTGCTCAAAAAGGGCATGGATCCACCTCCTTGGAATTATCTTCTGACTCCCCCAATGAGGCTACAGATGGAACATCCGCAGATGAAGATGCTGTCAAATAGATCCTTCCCAAGAAAACAGTGGTACGTTCCTTAACAGTGGATACTGTAAGCCAACTTCCAAAAGATGCAAAGCCATTATCAATGGGTGAATACTTCCTGCCTGAACCAGGAACGATTTTTGAAATCACTTCTGACAGTGAGATAGAAGCATGGATGTACTGCTCTCCCTGTTACATGGCCATGGCAGGGCCAGAGACAAAGGCAGAAGATGAAACAGAGAACCTGTTCTTCTCTTACAGAGCTCCTACAGAGCCAGAGACAAAGACAGAAGAGGATGAAGATGATATGGAAGAAGAATGTTATGAAAGCGAGATGGAAGAATCTATCCCACCTAAAGAGGATACATATGAAGAAGAAGTTCCAGAAGCATCAGAAGCAGACGAGCTCATGCTGTGGGACAGAATGACGATGGTACCATTTGGTCTGGTAAATGGATCTTCTCATATGCAAAATCTTTATAAGAAATGGTTAAAGAAGACCAAGCCGTCTTTCAGCAGTGTCTCATGCCACCCTCACCCACCTTTGCCAAAGAGAGATGATGATGATGCACCATGCCAACAAGCACCAGTCTCACAAACCCAACAGAAATCAGAGGGTCCCTATTATGTGACATTCTTGGACGCGCCATCAGAAGATGAGTCTTCAAGCCAAGAGGTAATTAATCATGAAACCAAACCCGAAACGGCTCTAATCCCATTTCAACATCTCCAAAGGCAACCTAAGTCTCCACCAAAAGAAGAAGTTGGTTCTACTGGGACATCAGAAGAGGACACCACCCCCTTGAAGGAGTCGGATCTGTACCCAAAAGCAGTCCGCGGGACCTTCATCCGTGAAGTAGAAGGTGAAAGGCAGTTAACCTTTGTGGATGCAGATGGCACTGAACGCCACTTGAAGGTGGGTAGCAGCCGATCAGAAGAGGAGTTGTCAACCTTGTACAACTTGTTGAAAGAGAATTTGGACGTGTTTGTGTGGTCCTACAAATACCTAAAGGGGATTGATCCCACAATATGTCAGCATCATATTGACTTGGAGCCTGATGCCAAGCCAGTTTGGCATCGACAGAGGCGAATGAACCCGAATTATTCCACATTGGTGAAAGCAGAGCTGCTGAAGCTTCTAGAAGCTGAGTTCATCTATCCAGTGGCAAATAGTGAATGGGTTTCACCCATCGTGTGGTACCCAAGAAGAATGGCAAGCTTCGTATATGTGTGGATTTTCGCAAGTTGAATTCCAAGACGAAGAAGGATCACTTTCCTATTCCTTTCACAGACCAACTGTTAGACACAGTGGCAGGACATGAGCTTTATTCCCTTCTAAATGGATTCAGCGGATATAACCAAGTGCAAATCGCAGAAGAGGACCAGTCCAAAACAACCTTCACCATAGAATGGGGGACCTACGCTTACCGAGTGATGTCGTTTGGACTCTGCAATGCCCCTGCTACTTTCCAATGAGTCATGATGGACGCATTTCAAAACCATCTGCACGACTTTATTGAGGTATATTTGGATGACTTTTGTGTCTATAGTTTGATCCGTGAACACTGGAGACACCTGGAACAATGCTTTGACCGATGCCATGAGTATGGGATTTCCCTCAACCCCGACAAATGCATATTTGGGGTCTCTTCTGGAGTTCTATTGGGCCACATTGTCTCTGCACAAGGGATATCAACAGACCCTGCAAAGATCAAAAAGATCGCAGCTCTGACAGCACCACCAACCTCAAACAGTTGAGGGGATTCCTCGGCCATGTGGGTTATTTCAGAAGGTTCATAGCCCATTTTGCAACAAAGGAAACCTCCTTGCACAAGCTTCTGAGGAAAGATGCAAAGTTTGTTTGGACGGAAGAATGTGACAAAGCCTTCAACACTCTGAAGCAGTGTCTAATTGAGGCACCCATTCTGCAACCTCCTGATTAGACGAAGGAGTTTCATGTACACACTGATGCATCCATTGAAGGCTTAGGCACAGTCCTCTGCCAGAAGGGCTCCTCGAAGCTAGATCAACCCATCTATTACGCAAGCCAAAAAGTCACTGATAGGGAATGGAACTATACAATGACAGAGCTAGAGTGCTTGGCAATGGTGTTTGCCCTAGAAAAATTTCGCCACTATCTACTATCCACCCACTTTAAATTTTATGTGGATCATGAGGCCCTATCCTTCCTGATGAACATAGCAGATGTGAAAGGGTGAATGATGAGATGGCTCCTTCTATTCCAGGAGTTCGACTTTGAGGTAATTACCAAACCTGGTCGTTCCCATGTGCTGGCTGATCATCTGTCGTGTATCCCACAGACTGCAGACGAGGAGCAGGATGATCCAGACCTCCCTGATGCTTCCCTATTCTTGGTAGAAACTGTAACCCCCTGGTATGTAGACATTGCCAATCTGCTGGCAACCCAACAGTACCCTCCTGGCATTTCTAGTCAGGAAAGGAAGAAGCTTATGTTAGAATCAGCCCCCTACACCCTGTTAGGCGGTGCACTATACAAGAAATGCAAAGATGAAGTGCTTAGAAGATGTGTTGCAGGAGATGAGATTGGGATTGTTCTGAAGGCTTGCCATGACGAGCCATGTGGAGGCCACTTTGCAGGAGAAGCCACAGCCAGGAAGGCTCTGCTAGCAGGATACTGATGGCCTACCATTCATAAGGATGCCTATGATTACTGTAAAAGATGTGATGCTTGTCAGAGAATGGGGAAACCCACGAAAACAAGTGCCATGCCACTGCAACCTATTCTTCCTTTGAAGCCCTTTGAGAAGTGGGGCATCGACTTCGTAGGCCCAAACCATCCTCCTCCCAGAAGGAAGCAGAACAGATACATCCTCGTATGTACGGATTATGTCACAAAGTGGTGTGAAGCTAAAGCCCTAAAGCGAGACGATAGTAACAGCGTGGCCCTGTTCATGTACGAGAATATCATCACCCATTTTGGCAGTCTCCTACAGCTGGTAAGTGACAGAGGCACTCATTTCATTAATAAAGTCATGGAAGAGTTGACAGAGCTGTATAAGATCCGCCATCGCAAGTCCACTCCTTATTACCCTAGAGCCAACGGCTAAGTCGAAGTCACCAATTGCATCCTCTGCTCGATTCTAACAAGAACAATTACCGCACATCGTCGTGACTGGGATGATCGACTTACAGAGGCCCTCTGGGCGTATAGAACCTCCCATAAAGCAGCAACAGGAGAGACACCCTTTTAGCTGGTGTAAGGTATAGAAGTTGTTTTCCCTATTGAACTGGAATTGCCCTCTTTGAGAGTGGCTATCAAGGAGCGTTTGGGGGATGATGATTCACTGCAACGCCGTCTCCTGCACCTGGAATGTTTGGACGAAACTCGCAGGATGTCTCTACAGTGCATGGAAGCCAAGCAAGCTCGACATAAGGCTTACCATGACAGCTTCATCAAGCACAAGGAGTTCAAAGAAGGTGATTTGGTCCTAGCCTATGATTCACGATTTGGCAAGTTTCCTGGCAAGCTCCAACAATGGTGGATGGGCCCATATAAGGTACTTGCTATCAACCCTAATGGCTCTGTCCAAGTGCAGACCGTTGATGCCTCTGATGATCCCTTCCTGATCAATGGATATCTCTTGAAGAAGTACTTCCCTCCTTGGGGATCTTGACAATCATGGTCACCTGATCCTTTCCCTCGTTGGCGTATCACTGTCACTCTTATGATTCTACTTCTGATAGCCGTTCTTCAGCCACTCCTGATGAGATGGACGCAACCCTTTGTCCCCTCAATCCCACTTTCTAGCCTTGATCTCTTATCCTCTATTTTCCACCAGTGGCAGTGGCGAGGTGGATTCTGACAAATGGTATTCCCACCATTCCCTTGCTTAATTCGAAGAGAAAAAAACAAAAAGAAAAAATATACATATCGGTCATGGGAGAAAAGGACTTAGGTCCCTGTCATGCCGACCTATTCTTCAAGAAAATGTGGAAACACCCTCGGGAGTAGGAGAAAAAGAAAAGAGAAAGAAAAGAAAAAAAAAGAAGAGAAAAAAATCTGTTATGGGAGAAAAGGAAGTAATTCCCTATTATAGCAGGCCTCGTTCCAAGAAAAGGTGTTTAACACCCTTGGGCGAGAAGCTGGCTGTGAAAAAGGTGGCAACACCCAGCAGTCCAGAAAGTGGATTCATCAGTTGAAATCCCTAGGATCCAGTTCCGAAGCTGCCTCCCTTGGTATGCTGTGTCTTGGGTCTTTCTGCAGAGCATCTAACTGTCCTCTAGCAGACGACATGTCCTATCCAACACAACGTTCGATTTGATGGTTACCTCCCTGGGTACGCCTCTTCAACAAACTGACCACGTGATCTTCATCGACAATCCCTTGAGTGATGTGAGCTTTCATCCTAACCGGATGGGGAAGTGAGTATGGTTGCCCTCTGTATCTATCAGAGAGTGAGACAGAAGGTGGGGCGAGTGACCAGTCTTTTCTCTCAAATCAAATGAGAGGTGAGCAGTGTGAATGAAGTGTTGCACGCACAATGCACAAAGCACAATTTGTTTCTGTGCATTGCACTATAAGGCTCCCTGGCCTTCCTTCTCGCACCGTATGACGGCACAGGGCGGGATGCACAGTTGCACCATCAAATGCGCACAAGGCATACAACCTTTGCACAAGTGACCATGAGGATTACATCAATGGGTTTCAGGACATGGTTGCCCTCCTGTATCTATCAACAGAGAGTGAGACAGAGGGTGGGCTGAGTGTGACTGGAGTTTCTTCAATCAATTACCGAGAGGTGAGATTGAGGGACGTTACGACCCTTGGATTTAGGTATATTCCCGTTTTCCCATGCACCCACGGGGTGGGTCTCTGTTGTCATCACAGGACACATCACCCTGTTCTGTACACTGCACTGTAAGGCTCCCTTGCCTTCCTCCTTGCACTTATGCCAGACCGGTTGGACTCACTAATGTACCATCAACTGTGCACCCTGGCATACTCCCTCTACATCATTCCCTTGTCGATTCCTAAACCGGGTATGATATATGGGTTTCAATCATTATTCCTCGAGTGATATTAGTCATGGGGTGAATGATTGCTCTTTCATTCCATATGAGTGACTGTGAGTTGAGTGCAATATCCCTCGTCATCGACTCGATGCGATTCCTTGAACCAGCTACCTCCCTGGGTGCTGCCGTGTGGTCCCTGCCACGAAGGATGTGCGTTGTGAAGATACCTTGGTACCTCCTGCAGCCGACAATGACACAGGAAGTGCCATCGACAATCACCCTTGATTCTCGACAACATGGGCCAAGTTTTTCTAACCCTACCACTTCTGTTTCTCAGTGACGATTATGTTTTAAGTGTGGGGACATTAGTGGATGGTCTGTTGTGTGGTCCTAGGTCCCTGTTGCTCGGTTCACCCTCTCCGTTAAGGTTTTAAGTGTGGAGACGCGTCCCTGCACGTCTACATTGCATACCCCTCTGCATATGCCTCAACCTGCTAATGCCTCTATGCCATGCCTTGATTTTACCCTGATGGGGTCCCTTCCCACCCACCCATCCACTGTCACCCCTCCCTTGGGGTTGTTCCTCCTTCCTTTCTCTTTTTCCCTTATTTTGCTGTGTTTTCATGTGAACACATCCTACGTTCAAAGGACTTCCCATCTAGCTTTACAAACCTATTCTTCCCTTTGAATTGACCATTTTTTCTTTTTACCTACCCCTGTTCTGGTGCACGGTTTTCGAGTTATTAATTTTTGAAGTATTTTGCGCACATTAGTCGGTTTTCCATGTGAATGCGCTTTTCTTACTTCGGAACCGTGATCTGACGTCATAGCCTTGACAACAACTTTCCCCCTGACATTTTTCATTTTTACTCCATGTCCTTCCGATGCACGGTTTGTCCAATATTAATTTTTGCGGTTTTTCGAGACTTTTGCGTGCGTCTTTTTGACATTTTTCCATGTGAACCTACCCTCTTTGCATCGGAATTCCAATTTGATTCGATAGCTGTGTTTCTCGTGCCTTCCCCCATCTTTTTCCTTTTTTCTCCACCCTATTTTGACTTCTGGATTATTTATTATTAATTTTTAAATGTATTTTTGGTCGTATTTTTAGTGTTTTTTGCATGTGAACCCCTCCTACTTTAGCCGGAACTGTGTTTTGACATGACAACCCTGTACCTCCCTTCTTGCGGACATTTTTCCTTTCTACTTCCTATCATTCCGGCTCGCGGTTCATCCAATATTAATTTCCGATCCCATTTTTGGGTCTGTTTTTTGGGTTTTTCCCATGTGAACGTGTCTTATCTCAGTCGAAACTATGTTTTGACATGATAGGATTGTCAGGCACATCTTTTTGCACATTTTTCCTTTTTCCTGCACCTCATTCTGATGCACGGATCTTCCAATATTAATTTTTAATTGTGTTTTTAGATCCGTTTTTTGCGTTTTTTGCATGTGAACGCCCTGTCTTTCCCCCGGAACCCCTGTTGCACATTTTCCTTATCTTCCCCCTGCCGTCCTGCCCAGTTTTTGTTTTTACGACATTTCATTTTGACGTTTGGATTGGGATATATTAATTTTTCTTTATTTTTATGTATTTTCGCGCGACTTGTCCCGCGCGTGAACACGCCCGTTTTCGATTTTACGTGTCTTAACGTGCCCCGATCACGTCCATGTGCCCCATCCTGCCATCCCGGTGTTATTTCGATCCCGTCACGACAAATTTTTTTTACCCCGCGCACGCGCGCGGGACGGGGGTATGCCTTTCTCTCATGGGCCCCCCGCCCATTCTTTCCCCCCCTACTAGTGCCCAGATCGGTCGCAGTATGCTCACGTAGTGAATCCCGAAAGGTTCCCAAGAACAATGAACTCTACCTTTTTGCACAAAAAACAATGTAAAAGCATGAATGACAAGAAGCAAGAGACCAATTGGGTTCAATCTCCCCCCATGCCTTGTGTGAGCACTTCACAAAGCATGTATTTTATGTATATTTCCATCTTCATGCTCAATAATAGCCCAATTTACAAAAATATATCAAGCTTTTAGCTTTTGAGTTTGCTTTCTACAAAAATAAGAAATAAAGCTAATGGACAGTGCCCATAGAGTCTGGCACGCCCAATCTCAATGTCCAAATAGAAATAACATATCCGTGCGCATAGGTGCATACAAAATAATAATCAATAATCAATGCCTCAATAGACATAACAAAATATAGGCGTGGCGCCTATCAAAATATAATCCAAAGGTCGAATACTCGCTAGACTCCAATGCTTTCCTCCGCCACTGCTGCTATCTCTTGGAGCCCCAAGAGGAACACCAAGGAAAAGGGAATTCTCTTGCAAGAAAATCTATCTTGTAACATCAACAAGCTTGTTTGTCATGTTTCATATGATCACAATGAAGAAAAGAACACCAGGCACAACAAATCTTCATGCAGCATCATGTAAATCTCCCACGGATTTTAATAGAATCAATCATATTCTTCAACATCTTCACAAAATCCATCAATGGAAACAAAGAAAGCAAAGAAATACACCATCTTTGAATGAAAATACATCACATAGTATTCATCTTCAATATCTTCATAGTCTTCTCTCTCAATCTCTCATATACAATCACTTTGTTTGAGTAGAATTGGCTATCTCTGACTCTCTCTCTCTCTCTCCATCAATAATACATCATATCCTCACTACAATCTCTCAAAATCACTCTCAATAATCACTCTTAGGTCGTGGATACCCCTCCCAAGAGGTATGTCTGATATGAAGAGTCACCAGAGCCACTACAGTGTCTTTTCATAGCTCACTACTGTCACTTCACTCTAGTCTTCTCTTGAGTCTTCAGCAGCTACTTCTTCCACTTCTTTCAGCTCTTTTGCACTTGTATTCACCTCTTTCCAAGGCTCGAAAACTTTCCCAAAGTCACACATACATTCCACAGAACACTTACAGAAGCATACATAACAGTCTACAGAACAGTACCAGAACAGCTACAATACAGAACAGAAAAGAGACAGAACAGAAGCAGAAGCTCTACAGAAGACCTACAGAAGGTTATCAAAACCTCATAACTCATTCTCAAACCATTCCAAACTTTCAAAAACTATTCAATAAGCTCTCACAATATCTCATTCTTCATCAATCAATACTCCTTCCCTCCTTACAGAAGACAATCAGAACAAAACAGAGCAAAACAGAAGGTATACAGAACCTATCAGAACATCACAGAACCACCAACAAACATCATGATCTTCCAAAACACAATCAATATCATCCAAAACACTCTCAATCCACTTCCTAATCAACCAATCATCCCATAAAATCAACCATTCAGCTCTCAAAAACAACAAAAATCAGCCAAAAAACAAGTCATTTCAACACTCAACATATCCCCACACTTAATAAGGAAGTGTCCTTGCGACCCAGGAAAAAGAGAATACAAGTTCAGGTAAAAGCTCAACTTTGATCTTCCATATCTTTTCACAAAGAATCCATCCACCACAACCCCAACTTATAACCTGTTTCTGATATAAAAATACAAAGAAAGGAAAACTCTTTATACATTAACACCTCTTATCAAACTAAAAATCACCACAAATTTTGTAAAGGATATAAGAGTTTGCTTCTTCTTTATCTGCATCTTCTTCAATTCTCCAACCACGACCCCATCACCACAAATCTCCAAAACATAGCTCGTACACAAAATCCAATAGGAAACCACCACGTTCGTTTGACATAAATGAACTCACAACACAAACACTAATACACAGCACAACCATCTGAATGACTTCTTCAAAAAGAGAGTTTGGCATTAAAAGCTTCCAGTATACATGGGAAAGGTATCAATGAAGATGATCCCTCTTAAAAGATTGATGTTGTCGGAATCGATCCATAGATAAGGATTCATCTACAAAGTTTTTGGGAGGATTTTGGAAAAATTGAAGATAGCACATCCTTTCCAATAGGACCAGGTATCTGCTAGGCAAACAAAGGGCATGAAAATACAGTATCTCCAGCTGTTGAGAATCAATGCTAGCATTGACATTCATGCACAATTTTGGAATAGGCTTTGAATCAGTATGAGAGTGCCTATGCATATACGCCAGGTACCAAGCAAAGTGAGCAGTTAATCTCACTGAGGGATCTGCAGACTGTGAATATTGCTGGGCAAAATGAACATAGTTTTGATAAGCTTGACTGGAAGCTGTCCATTCTCCTGGAATTACTGGCCAATTAATCTGCAGTCCTGTAAGGCAATCATCCGAACTCCATCCCCTTCTTCTGGAAATCTGATTATCAAAACCGTCACAGTCACTAACCAACTGAGGTGGTTGAGATATGGAAGTGTTAGAAGAGGATAATGGAATAAGGGAAAGTGGATGAAGGGAAGGATAGGAAAAATCATAAAAGGAAGAAAAGGTTAAAGAAGGAGTGGCAGAAATTTGGAAGGAATCACTAAGAAACGGTGTTAACTGATAAATAGGAAATGTGGAGGGTACATGAATGGATGGAGAAGGACAGGGTGGAGAAGGGGAAAATACCCTATCCTCAATAAAGGAACAGTAAGTGAAAATAGGAATTTGAGGGAAATTTGAAGGTTGGAAAAGAAGGGGTAAAATTATTGTGGAATTAGACTGACAAAGGGAAAGATATATAGCATAGCGGCGAGCCATTTGTTGGTAATAAAGGAGGGTAGGAACAGAAGGTCCTAAGAGAGATCGTCTATGATAGGCATCAAAGAAGGGAGTATCAAATGGATTATGTTTGGAAAGATAGGTTAAGAGATCCATCCTCAGTTGGTTAGTACTCTGGGCAAAGGTAGGAGCTGTGTTTTGTTGTTGATTTAGGACCACCGAATCAATCATGGGATGCCACGAATTATCTTGACAATCAGCTACTTTGGAGGAATAACTTTGAAACATATCAGCTATGCGCAACTCCAAATGATTGACATATAAAACAGCCTGTAAGACCACATCCCCCACATACCATGCCAGATCTACCACATCTGGAATTAACAAATCTCCTCGGAGATACATGTATGACATCAACATGGTATCTGGCGTGACAGAATCTTCAAAGACCATTCTAACTACCTCTGTCAACAACTCAGCAGACCAAGCCCCACTCCAGCCATCCTCTGGAAAAGGTAAATCCATCGTGGAAAGCTTCATGTAGAAGACCAACTTCTGTAAGTGGTAGTGGACAAAGAAAGAATGGTCAGGTAAGACATATTCCTGAAACTGCTCAAAGGTAAACCATAACAAGTCCATTCTGGACTGCAATCTTTCCACTTTATCTTGGAATAGAGGGCACAAAGTAGCCTGTCTCTGTAGGGCAGCCAAGTCCTGCTGTGAAAGAGAAGGAATTAATGGAACAGGAGGGCTTGGAGGAACAGAGCGGGACTTTGCAAGCTGATCTTGCAACTGCTGGATTTGGGAGGCTTGGTTGGCCACTGTGTCATTAGCCATCTGTAAAGCTGAAAGCTTGTCATCTAAAATAGCTTGGAATTCCTTCGCTTCGCTGGACATCCTCTCCTTCTCTGCTGAAAGGCTAGTAACCTGTGACTGAGCCTCGAATAACTGGGTCTTCAATGAAGAAATCTCCTCGCTTTGGGTGGCAACCAGTTGGGTTTGCTGTTCCATTTGCTTAAATAGATCTAGATGCTAGGGTATCCTTAGCAGAAGCTAACTCAGATGTTGCCGTATGCAACTGGTCTTTGGACTGCATGAGCTTCTCATAGAAAGAGGCGTACAGCTGTTGAACACAGGCTGTCACTGACAACTCAATGGAACTTTGAATATCCTTGCAGAGGAAAGGAATGGCATCTCCTGAAACGAGACTGTTCAGGGAAGGAACTGAGATCTCCAAGGATCCTTCTCGATGTGCTCTGAACAGGTTATTACAAGTGAGATACCCAGGGAGTTCACTGCCAGAAGTAGTAGGGATAGGTACTGAGGGAAGTACAGCAGGGGCTTTATCCGCTACCCTCTTCAAGCGTTTGCGCTGTATGACCAGGGGAGGCGGAGAATCATCATCCTCTATGTCAATGGGTGCTGACTCTTCTGAAGGTGGAGGAGGAGGTACTGGATCTAATGGAGGAGGTGGAGGCATAGTCTTCTGTAAACCTGAATAGGTCAAGAAGGTAGACAAATATGATCCATAGGTAACATTGGTAACATTACCCCTCGTGACTTTAACAAAATGCTGATCCATTTTAGTAAGGAGGTATGTGCTCCAATCAATAGCCACTCCTTTCAGCACCATCCTGGAAGCTGTGAAAAGCTCTTTGGATAAATAGTGGGATGGTGTTTTGGCAGGCATGAACCTGTCCTGAAGGAACTGACACATCGTCTTCCATACGGGATCAGTAATCATAGAAAACGAAACTCCTGAAGAGTTTATCACTTTCTTAACATCAAGGACTTCCCTTGACTGCTTCTGCAACAGCTTGAGAATCTCTTCATTAGAAAAGAGCTGACGAGTGGTCACAAAAGGTTCTCCTTTGGAAGGTAAAGATAGAGCCTTCCCTAAGCCTCGAGATATCAAAGTCATAGACATGCCTTGGACTACGCCTGTCTTCTTGCTGTAAGAGGCCAGGAACTCATCACATAAGGACGGATCCTCTGGAAGTAATGGAAAAGGAGTGGCCACAAAAGCAGCAAGTCCCGCCTTCGTGAGGGGCTCAAAAGTAAGTAGGGACGAGTAATCCCTACTAACTAGTGGGACGTACTGGATAGGGGGAGGAGCATGAGAAGGCGCCATTCAGATGGTTACACACACACCACAAACACAGACAATCAAGGAGAATGCCTGCAAAGCAACAGACAAAAAACCAAGGATAAGAGAATTACCAATAAAACGTGACACGACCTACTAACCCCAAGCAAACCACATCCTAGAAAAAATTTGACATGACCTTGAGACAAATGCGACCGAAAGCTTCATGCGATGCATCAGACAAACACCTTGAACCCCGTATCAGGCAATAAAAGAAAAAACTGCATACCGTACCCGTAACCGTAACTAAGACAGGAAACCAAAACAAGACCACATCCGACACATATCAAAACGACATCTGTGATAGAACCAAGACTGGACCATGGAAAATAACACTAATGACTGCGCATACCCATCCCACGAAACGGTTCATTAAAAAAAAGGAATTAAGTGCAGTGAGGGGGGAATTAATTGAATGAAGGGTTGATTTTAATGAATTAATAAAAATGGGTGAATTTTTATTAGGTGATAAACCTTAGCAAGAAAACGACGGTTCCTTATTAGTTATTTAATTACCAATTATTAGGTTAAGCGGTGCAGTTATTCGATTCCCGGACTTCGATTCCCGACTGGGTCTCTAAATGCAATTCATTGATTACAAATTAAGGTGATGTGGAGCGCTTTTTTGCCAGCGCGTGCTCATGTGACGGCTGGTTGATTTTAATTTAAAATTTAAAGTGCCTCTTTAGCGCACGTAGCGCGTGCTAAGTGAACGGCTGGTTGATTTTAATTTAAAAAGTATGTGTGTTTTAGCGCGAATGCGCGTGGAAACTGTGGGTGAATTAAAGGGTTCATTTTAATAATTAATTTGTGATTAAGGGGGAAATGAAAATAAATAAAGCACATCAAATAAATACTTGGAAGGGGTGTGTATGTAATGCAGAAATGCGCTCTTCTCAATCCAAAAATATCTGGATGGGGGTTTCGAGACGGTTAGTTGGGGTGTTGGAGGAAAAAGAGATTTATTTATTTTTTAATGGTTGTTTTTATTTATGTGTTTATGTTATGAATTTGTGTGATTTAGTGTGAAAGAATTTAGGTGTGAAAGAAAATATTATAACAGCTGAGAAAAATATGCCAAAAATAAATAAAAATGGAAAGGAAAGGGTTAGGAATTTTTCAGAAATTAATTGGGAATTTTTTAGTATTTTTAATGAATTTTTATCATATTTTTGGGTATGTTGAAAGATTTTGGAATTTTAAAATAGGCAAAAATATTTTTTTGCGGAAATTTAAAGGTTGAGAAAAAGAGGGCCATGGATTGCAAAAATAAAAGGAAAGGTTTCTAGATTTTCGGTAATTTTTCAGAATATAAAGTGGTTTTTAATTATTTATTTATATTTTTCAATGTTTTTGTGTGTTTTTTAGTTGTTATTTAAATGGAAAAAAAAAAGGAGTTACGGGTGTGGTAATGAAAAATGTGGGAAAAATACCCAGCAACAGGCTGCGGGACAGCGGCGTGGCAGCAACCAACGATCAAAATCTCGCACTCGTGTACGAAGAACCGCACGATCAACCACAAGCGCGTACACACCCGCATGCGTGTCTACAGCTCAAGGGTGGTTGCAGGTGGGACTGGGGTTGATGGAGGGGGTTGCGGTGGTGGCTTAGAGGGAGGTGTAATGGGTTGCGGTTCTGGTTGCAAAGGGGGAAGGGGGGTGTAGGTAGAGGGGTTCAGCGGGTTGGGAACGGTGGGGGGAAAGGGGGCTAGTAGGGGGTAGGGTAGTGGGTGGGAAGGGGGGTTAGTGGGGGGGTAAAGGGGGGGTTTAGTGGGTAGGAAGGGGGGTTAGTGGGGCATGTGCAAGCTATTCCAATCATGTCAAGGTGCACTTATAGCTCACATATAATTTTAGATAAGGTGGACCACATGTAGCCAATGTGCACATGTCCTCTTTTCATCATCTTTAGCCAGTGTGTAAAGGGGGGGTTTAGTGGGTAGGAAGGGGGGTTAGTGGGGGGGTAAGAAAATGGACAGGCAAGGGGACCCAAGGAGGGTGGAAAATAAAAGGGTAAGAAGACGGGTGGGTAGGGGTAGTGCCCAAGGAGGTGGGCGGGCACACGGGTGGTATCGGAGGCGAGGCGCAAGGAGGAGCAGGGAGGGTGGTGAGGCGCAGGGAGGGGGAGACCACGAGGAGGAGGGAAGGTGCAAAGGGGGGAGGAGGGCGAGGGCGAGGAGGTTGGAGGGAGGCGAGGAGGTTGAGGAGGACGGGCCAGGCAGTGGCTGGGGAGGAGAAGAAGGCGAGGGGTGTTGACGAGCACGTGGTGAGGGAGAAGAAGGACGAGCACGTGGTGAGGGAGGATGACCAGGGGCATTGGCGGGAGTGTCGGCTGGGGAGGAGAGGAAGGCGAGGAGCAACGATGAGCACGGGGTGAGGGAGAAGAAGGCAATGGTGTGGGGGGAGGGAGGAGCGAGGGAGGAGGAGGCGACGGGCTAGGGGAGGCGAGGGAGGAGGAAGGCGGGCTTCGCTGGGGGTAGGCGAAGATGGCGGGGAGGGAACGGAATGGCGGGGGGTAGGCTGTGGGAAAATGGGGGGAAGCAGGAGGACGGCAGGGAGGGATGGGAGGAGACGGCACTGGGGGAGGCGAGGGTGTTGCTGAAGAGGAGGGGAGAAGGAGAGGGCGCGTGGGAGGAAGGAGGTGGAGGGGAAGAACAGGGCACGCAGGAGGAAGGAGGTGGAGGGGAAGAACAGGGCACGCAGGAGGAAGGAGGTGGAGGGGAAGAACAGGGCATGCAGGAGGAAGGAGAGAAAGAACGGGAGAGAGAAAGAGAGGGAGAGAGACGGGCGGTTGGGGGGCAGGGGTAGGCAGTTAGGGGAAAGGGTCGCCCAGGGGGGGCCATGGGGGGAAGGGATGGGGGCCCATGGGCGTGTACCCCCGTCCCGCGCGCGTGCGCGGGGCGGGGTAAAAAAATTTGCAGTGACGAGATTGAAATGGCGCGGGGAAGACGGTATGGGTTACGCGGACACGACCGGGGCGCATGGAGACGCGTAAAATCGAAAAAGGGCGCGTTCACGTGCAAAACGGGCGTGAGAAAAAACGTAAAAAGAAAGAAAAATTAATAACTCCCAATCCGGACGTCAAAACGAAATAGCGTAAAAACAAAAAGTGGGCACGACAACAGGGGGAAAACAAGGAAAATATGGGACGGGGGGGTTCCGGGAGGGGTAAAGGGCCGTCACGTACAAAAAACACAAAAAACGAACCAAAAACACAATTTAAAAATTAATATCGAAAGATCCGTGCATCGGAATGAGGTGCAAAAAAAAGGAAAACTGTGCAGAAAGATGTGCCGGATAATCCTATCACATCAAAACATAATTCCGACTGAGATAAGACGCGTTCACATGGGAAAAACCCAAAAAAATAAACCCTAAAATGGGATCGGAAATTAATATCGAACAAACCATTCACCGGAATGACATGCAGTAAGAAGGAAAAATGTCCGCAGGAAGGGGTGGCAAAGGGTTATCACGTTAAACCGCAGTTCTGATGGAAGGAGGAGGGGTTCACATGTGAAAAACTCCAAAAATACTCCCAAAAACTCATTTAAAAATTAATAAGTAAAAATCCAGAAGTCGAAAAAGGGTGGAGGAAAAAGGAAAAAGGTAGGGGAAGAAACGGAGGACACGATTGTCAAATCAAATTGGAATTCCGATGCAAATAGGGCAGGTTCACATGGAAAAATGTCAAAAATACGCATGAAAAAGTCGTGAAAACTCGAAAAATTAATAACGGACAAACCGTGTATCGGAATGATGCAGAATAAAAAGGAAAAATGTCAGGGGAAAAGTGGTGGTCAGGGCAATGACATCAGATCACGGTTCCGAAGCAAGAAAAGCACGTTCACATGGAAAACCGTCTAAATTACGTAAAATGCTTCAAAAATTAATAACTCAGAAACCGTGCACCGGAACAGGGGTAGGTAAAAAGGAAAAATGGACCGTTCAATGGGAGGAATAGGGCTATAAGGTTGGATGGGGACTTTGGTGAACGTAGGGTGCATTCACATGGCAGGACCTCAAAATCAGGGAATGAAGGAAAACTGCAAGGAAATAGCCCCAAGGATGGGTGGAACATAACCGGAAGGGTAGAAAGGGATCCCATTAGGGTAAAAGCAAGGCAAGGTATACATGCATGAGCAGGATAAGGCATATGCAGAGGGGTATGCAACATAGACGCGCAGGGACGCGTCCCCACACTTAAGACCTTAACGGGTAGGGTTAACCGAGCAACAGGGACCTAGGACCACGCCACAGACTATCCACTAACGTCCCCACACTTAAAGCATGAACATCACTAATAAACAGAAGTTGTAGGGTTAGAAAAACTTGGCCCGTTTCGTCAAGAATCAAGGTTGAGTGTCGATGGCACGTCCAGTGTGGTTGTCAGCGCTGGAGGGACCAAGGCATCTTCTCGGCACACGACCGTCATGGCAGGGACCACGCGGCAGCACCCAGGGAGGTAACTGATGGAAGGAATCGCAGGAAATGCATTGTCGATGATGAGGGATACTACACTCAACTCACAATCACTCAAACGAGATGAAAGAACAGTCACTCGCCCCATGACTAATATCTCTCGAGAAAGAATGATTAAAACCCATATCTCATACCTGGTTGAGGAATCGACAAGGGAGAAATGGTGCAAAGGGAGTATGCCAGGGTGCACAATTGATGGTGCATTAGTGCGTCTAACCCGTCTGGCATAGGTGCAAGAAGAAAGGCAAGGGAGCCTTACAGTGCAGTGTACAGAACAGGGTGACATGTCTTGTGTTGACGGTAAAGACCCATCCCGTGGGTGCACAGGGAAACTGAAACATACCTGACTCCAAGTGTCGTAACGTCCCTCAATCTCACCTCTCGGTAATTGATTGAAGAAACTCCAGTCACACTCAACCCACCCTCTGTCTCACTCTTTGTTGATAGATACAGGAGGGCAGCCTTTTCCTGAAACCCATTGATATAATCCTCACAGTCACTTGTGCAAAGGTTGTATGCCTTGTGCGCAGTTGATGGTGCAACAGTGCATCCCGCCCTGTGCCGGCATACGGTGCGAGAAGGAAGGCAAGGGAGCCTTATGGTGCAGTGCACAAAAACAAATCATGCGTTGTGCATTGAGAGGCCCATCCCGTGCGTGCAACTCTTCATTCACACTTCTCACCTCTCATTCGATTTGAAGGAAAAAGACTAGTCTCTCGCCCCACCCCCTGTCTCACTTGTTGTTGATAGATACAGAGGGCAACCATACTCACTTCCCCATCCGGTTAAGATGAAAGCTCAAATCACTCGATTGTTTGTCGATGAAGATCGCGTCATCAGTTGTTGAAGAGGCGTACCCCGGGAGGTAGCCATCAAATCGAACGTTGTATTGGACAGGAACATAGCGTCTGCTAGAGGACAGGTAATCACTTTGCAAAAAGACCCAGGACACAGCATACCAAGGGAGGCAGCTTCAGAATTGGATCCTAGGGATATCAATTAATGAATCCACTTTTTGGACTGCTGGGTGTTACCACCTTTTCCACAGCCAGCTTCTCGCCCAAGGGTGTTTATCACCTTTTCTTAGAACGAGGCCTGCTATGACAGGGAATTGCTTCCTTTTCTCTCATAACAGATTTGTTTGTTTGTTTTTTTTTTCTTGTTTTTTTTTCTTCTTTTCTTTTTTCCCTATTCCCGAGGGTGTTTCCACCTTTTCTCGAAGAATAGGTCGGCATGACAGGGACCTAAGTCCTTTTCTCCCATGACCGATATGTTTTGTTTTTTTTTTTCTTTTTCTCTTTTTTTCGAATTGAGCAAGGGAATGGTAGAACTACCATTTGTCAGAACCAACCTCGCCACTGATGCTGGTGAAAAATAGAGGATAAAATATCACGGCTGGAAGGGGGGTTTAAGGGGACAGAGGATTTCATCCACTTCATCAGGAATGATTGAAGAACGGCTATCAGAAGTAGCATCATAAGAAGTACAGTGCCGCGCCAACGAGGGAAAGGATCAAGTGTCCGTAATTGTCAAGATCCCCAAGGAGGGAAGTACTTCTTCAAGCGATATCCGTTGATCAAAAAGGGATCATCAGAGGCATCCACGGTCTGTACTTGGACAGAGCCATTAGGGTTGACTGCAAGTACCTTATAGGGGCCCATCCACCGCTGTTGGAGCTTGCCAAGAAACTTGCCAAAGCGTGAATCATAAGCTAGGACCAAATCACCTTCTTTGCACTCTTTGTGCTTGATGAAACTGTCATGGTAAGCCTTACGTCGAGCTTGCGTGGCTTCCATGCACTGTAGAGCCATCCGACGAATTTCGTCCAAACATTCCAAATGCAAGAGACGGCGTTGCAGTGAATCATCCTCCCCCAAACGCTCTTTGATCGCCACTCTCAAAGAGGGTAGTTCCAATTCAACAGGAAAAACAACTTCTGTACCATACACCAACTGGAAAGGTGTCTGTCCCGTTGCTGCTTTATGGGAGGTTCTGTACGCCCAGAGGGCCTCTGTAAGTCGATCGTCCCAATCATGACGATGTGCAGCAATTGTTCTTGTCAAAATCGAGCAGAGGATGCGATTGGTGACTTCGACTTGGCCGTTGGCTCTGGGGTAATAAGGAGTGGACTTACGATGGCGGATATTATACAACTCTATCAACTCTTCCATGACTTTGTTAAGGAAATGAGTGCCTCTGTCACTTACCAGCTCTAAGGGACTGCCAAAACGGGTGATGATATTCTCGTACATGAACAGGGCTACGCTATTACCATCGTCCCGCTTTAGGGCTTTAGCTTTACACCACTTTGTGACATAATCCGTACATACAAGGATGTATCTGTTCTGTTTCCTTCTAGTGGGAGGGTCGATTGGACCTACGAAGTCAATGCCCCACTTCTCAAACGGCTTCAACGGAAGGATAGGTTGCAGTGGCATGGCACTTGTCTTGGTGGGTTTCCCCATTCTTTGACAAGCATCACATCTTTTACAGTAATCATAGGAATCTTTGTGAATTGTAGGCTACCAATATCCTGCTAGCAGAGCCTTCCTGGCTGTAGCTTCTCCGGCAAAGTGACCTCCACATGGCTCGTCGTGGCAAGCCTTCAGAACAATTCCAATCTCTTCTCCTGCAACACATCTTCTGAGTACTTCATCTTTGCCTTTCTTGTACAGTGCACCACCTAGCAAGGTGTAGGGGGCTGATTCTAGCATGAGCTTCTTCCTTTCCCGACTAGAAATACCAGGAGGGTACTGTTGGGTTGCCAGCAGATTGGCAATGTCTGCATACCAGGGAGTTACAGTTTCTACCAAAAACAGGGAAGCATCAGGGAGGTCTGGATCATCCTGCTCCTCGTCTGCAGTTTGTGGGATACGCGACAGATGATCAGCCAGAACATGGGAACGACCAGGCTTAGTAATCACCTCAAAGTCGAACTCCTGAAATAGAAGGAGCCATCTCATCATTCGTCCTTTCACATCTGCTTTGTTCATCAAGAAGGACATGGCCTCATGATCCACATAAAATTTAAAGTGGGTAGATAGGAGGTAATGGCGAAACTTCTCCAGAGCAAACACCATTGCCAAGCACTCCAGCTCGGTCACTGTATAGTTCCGTTCCCTATCAGTGACTTTTCGGCTTGCATAATAGATCGGTTGATCCAACTTTGAGGAGCCCTTTTGGCAGAGGACAGCACCTAAGCCTTCAATTGATGCATCAGTGTGTACGTGGAACTCTTTCGTCCAATCAGGAGGTTGCAGAATGGGTGCCTCTATCAGACACTGCTTCAGAGTGTGGAAGGCTTTGTCACATTCTTCCGTCCAAGTAAACTCTGCATCTTTCCTCAGAAGCTTGTGCAAGAAAGTTGCCTTTGTTGCAAAATGGGCTATGAACCTTCTGTAGTAACCCACATGGCCTAGGAATCCCCTCAACTATTTGAGGTTGGTGGGTGCTGTCAGAGCTGCAATCTTTTCGATCTTTGCAGGGTCTGTTGATATCCCTTGTGCAGAGACAATGTGGCCCAACAGAACTCTAGAAGAGACCCCAAAGATGCATTTGTCGGGGTTGAGGGAAATCCCATACTCCCGGCATCGATCAAAGCATTGTTCCAGATGTTCCCAGTGTTCACGGATCAAGCTATAGACACAGAAGTCATCTAAATATACCTCAATAAAGTCATGCAGATGATTTTGAAATGCGGCCATCATGACTCGTTGGAAAGTAGCAGGGGCATTGCAGAGCCCAAATGGCATCACTCGGTAAGCATAGGTCCCCCATTCTGTGGTGAAGGTTGTTTTGGATTGGTCTTCTTCTGCGATTTGGACTTGATTGTATCCGCTGAATCCATCTAGAAGAGAATAAAGTTCATGTCTCGCCACTGTGTCCAACAGTTGGTCTGTGAAAGGGATAGGGAAGTGATCCTTCTTTGTCTTGGAATTAAGCTTTCGGAAATCCACACATATTTGCAATTTGCCATTCTTCTTGGGTACAACCACGATGGGTGAAACCCATTCACTATTTGCCACTGGATAGATGAACTCGGCTTCTAGAAGCTTTAGCAGCTCCGCTTTCACCAATGTGAAATAATTCGGGTTCATTCGCCTCTGTCGTTGCCGTACTGGCTTGGCATCAGGCTCCAAGTCAATATGATGTTGACATATTGTGGGATCAATCCCCTTTAGGTCTTTGTAAGACCATGCAAACACGTCCAAATTTTCTTTCAACAAGTTGTACAAGGTTGACAACTCCTCTTCTGGGAGACTGCTACCCACCTTCAAGTGGCGTTCAATGCCTTCCGCATCCACAAAAGTTAACTGCCTTTCACCTTCTACTTCACGGATGAAGGTCCCGTGGACTGCTTCTGGGTAGAGATCCGACTCCTTCAAGGGAGTGGTGCCCTCGTCTGATGTCCCACTAGAACTCACTTCTTCTTTTGGTGGAGACTTAGGTTGCTCCTTAAGACGTTGGAATGGGATAAGCGCCATTTCGGGTTTGGTTTCAAAATTAATTACCTCTTGGCTTAAAGACTCATCTTTTGAAGATGACACATCCAGGAACGTTACATAACAGGGACCCTCTGATGCCTGTTGGGTTTGTAGGACTGGTGTTTGTTGGCACGGTGCATCATCATCATCTTTCTTTGGCAAGGATAGGGTAGGACGGCAGGAGCCACACTTAAAAGACGGCTTGCTCTTCTTAATCCATTTCTTATAAAGGTTTTGCATATGAGAAGATCCATTTACCAGACCGAATGGTACCATCACCATTCTGTCCCATAGCATGAGGTCATCGGCTTCTGATGCTTCTGAAACTTCTTCTTCAAATGTATCCTCTTCAGGTGGGATAGACTCTTCCGTTTCACTTTCATAATCTTCTTCGTCCATATCATATCCATCCTCTTCTGTCTCGGTCTCTGTCTCTGCGTCTGCTTCTGCTTCTGCTTCTGTAGGAGCTCTGTAACAGAAGAACATATTCTCTGGTTCCTCTCCTGCCTCTGTCTCTGCTTCTGCTTCTGCTTCTGCTGTGGCCATGTAACAGGGAGAGCAGTACATCCATGCTTCTATCTCACTATCAGAAGTGATTTCAGAAGTCATTCCCGATTCAGGCAGGAAGTATTCACCCATTGATAATGGCTTTGCATCTTTTGGAAGTCGGCTTACAGTATCCACTGTTAAGGAATGTGCCACTGTTTTCTTAGGAAGGATTTGTTTAACAGCATCTTCGTCTGCTGATGTTCCATCTGTAGCCTCATTAAGGGAGTTAGAAGATAATTCCAAGGAGGTGGATCCATGTCCTTTTTGAGAACCATACAATTTCAGCACCACTTTGTTGGGTCCTCTACCCAAAGTCAAGGTTCCTTTGAACCAATCCGTCCTTGCTCGGGCTTCAAAAAGCCATGGTCTGCCCAGTAACAGAGGATAGGATGTACCATAAGAGTTTGGCTTCACCACCAGATAGGTTAGCCAATAATCTTTTCCAGCCACTGTAGTCTTTACATATGGGAGAATGCCCAAAGGCTTGATTCTACTTTGATCCGCCAATCTGATAAGCCATTGGGTGGGCTGCACACCTTGTAGGCCTAGATCCTTCATTGTCACATCCGTCATAATGTTCACTGATGAGCCTCCATCAATCAGTGCATTTGCAATGAAGCAGCCTTCTATCCATACGCCAGTCTCTGGAGTACCTGGATCTAGGAAAGCATTAGCCACATCCACTTCTTTTACAGGCTCTGGAGCCTTATTGGACTTTGTTACTGTTGAGGGAGCAATCCTTAAGCCACGTCTTCTTGTCAGTATACTTTTGAACCTTTTCCGGCAACTGGGAGACAACATCAATAATTGTCGGAATGTAAGGTTTGGTTTAAAGGTATCTAGATCTCTGACTAGATCGTATTCCTTAATAGGATCCACTGGCTTCTCTAACCGATTAGGGAATGGGGCAACACCCATTTTCATTTTCCCTTTTTCTTCCAACAGAGGAATTACAGGAACTTCTTCTGCCACTTGTGGCACTTCCTCCTCTTCTGTATCTTGGACCTCTGGTCCTGTCTCTGTAACTCTCTGTGGCACTGTAGGGCTCTGTACGGCACTGTTAGGCTCTGTTCTGTTTTGTTCTTCTGGTGGAAGATTGAACTTCACTGTTCTGGCAGAAGGGTTATTTGCTTCCTGGGTAGGTGGTTCCTTCTGCTTTGCACGCGTGATGGCAGCAACTTCCAATTCTACCAAATTGGAGGTAGGCTCTTGGGCCTTAGACGGACTATCAGTAGCACTATTTTTCACTGGGGCTGGGCTTGGACAGTCTTTTGCAGTGTGGCCTTCTCCTTTGCATCGACTGCATAAGGGCTTGTAATCCACTGACCTTCGAGGATTTGGACAATTTGGTGAGATGTGTCCCTTTTCCCCGCATCTGTAACACTCCACTTCTGATCTCTGACCACCGCCAGACTGTTTGCCTCTGTAACTTTGGGAAGGTAATCTTCTGGGTCCGAAATTAGGACCAAAATCTCTAGGCTTGGGTCCAATATCTTGTGTTGTCATTTTGGATTCCAGCAGGTTGAATCTTGCGTCTTCTTCCTTCCTTCTCCTATCATGCATCTCCTTCAGAGAGCAAATGTCCTCTGTATGGTTCTTCCGCAAACAGTAGGAACAGAAGGCCCCAGGAATGGTTGGTTTTCATGTACATTCAGTGGCTAAATGGCCTGCTTGATGACACTTACCACACCAAGTATTTGACCGCATCACATCTCTTCCTGGTCCTGCAACGTTGGATATGCTTGCTGTGTTCACTTTCAACGTCTGTAGTTGCTCTGTGATCACATCCATCAACTCCTTTTTTATGTTTGCAACTGAGTTAGATAAATAATCCTTCAAGCTTTCTCCTCCTGACGTACTGGCAGAAGGGTTTTGAGGAGTTTCTGTAATCACTGCATAAACTGGTTGGGCTGGTACAGAGGGGTCTCTGTTCTGGTTCTGATTCAGGGCCCCTGTTTGAACTGTTGGCTGTTGGCTCCAGTTGGTAGGATTCCACTGTTGCTGCTGATTTGGCATTGAGGAAATTGGTTGGGACCATTGTTGTTGAGGTTGAACCACCAATTGAGGCAGGGATTGGGGCCACTATGGATTTGGTGCATTGTACTGTGATACCGGGGGCATTTGTTGGTAGGGATAGGGAACAGTCCCTGGGACTGCATTTGGTGAGTACATCATTCCTGGCATCAAAGGAGGTAGGACTCCTCTTCCTGTATTCATCGCTAATCTAGCTTCCACTTCATCGTACAGTCTTGCACCTTCTGTTGCAGCTTGCAGGGTGGCTGGTCTTTGCAGCTCCACAAACTTACGGACTTCTGGTTGTAATCCTCTGAGAAATACCCCCTTTTGAATGCCATCATCTAGATTATGGTTAGTCCATCTCTTCAGGATGGATTCCATTCGGGAGACATAGGCTTCTACTCTTTCTCCAGCAGTTTGACTTAGGTTCATAAATTCCTCTCTCATCCACTCTTCAAAACCTTCACGCCTGAATTTAGTGAGGAAGGCCAACTTCAGGTCGTCCCATGTGCCAAAAGTTCCTGCTGCTTGTCTCTCATACCACTGAAACGCCGCGCCCTTGAAAGTGGCGGGGAATATTGCCAACCAATGCTCAGGGGTTCTGGCATTGTTAGCCACACACGCTACCATAAACTCTGCTACATGAAGATCGGGGTCTTCATTGTACTCTCCCTTAAAAACTGGCAATGGGACTGCATTCGCTGGCCTGTCATCAATATTTTCAGGACGGATCTGGCTTGGAAGTGGACCTCCAGCAGGAGGAGGAAGGGCTTGATGTGCCATTGGGACTTCTGTAAAGAGTTCCGTAAGGGCGTCAAAGGCGGCTTCTGCTGCGAGCTTGCTCTCAGCTCTGATTCTTGCTTTCTCTCTTCTAACGTACCTCTGGACTCGTTCTAACGCTTGCCTTTTTATTGCGTCATTCATCAGGGGGTTGGCTCCACTATGTTGTTAGTGCTCCACAGAGGGTTAACAGAAGGCCTCAGTCTCTGTAGGACTCTCTTGCCAACATTTCTTCTACTTCTTTCTTTTCAACGTCCCTGAATTCTGCTTTCATGCCACTGCACAGGGGAAGATATTCAGTTTTGAATGTGTCAAAATGTATACGTCTGAGCATTGTGGTGGTGCCATCATCATAGTAATGCCAGCTTCTGATGAATTCAACAGTGTATGTTGTGAAAAACACTCTGTCTACCAACTTCCAGTGGGTTGCTAATTGAACAAACAGAAGATTATCAGTACACCAAGCATCCCATGTATCTTGTTGTTGAGCATCCACGAACAAATTCCAACTCTTTTCCTTCTTGTCCCTGTGAACCTCTACAGACCAAGACTCCTGAAGCTTCTTCACAATCTCCCACTTGATGTTATCTGGGAACTTCTCAATGAATGCCAAATCTTCCATGGATGGTCATTCTCTCTGTTTCTGCTCTTTAGTTTGTTCTGATGCTTCAACAGGAAGAGGAAACTGTCCACCACATAAAGCATGCATCATGATGGTGATGTGTTTCCGCCATTGTGGGATGAACTTCTTGTGGAAAGTGGCTTTGATTATGAGGAATTCCAACTCTTCCGTGGAAGAAGGAACTTTACAAACATCCATTGAATTCTTCTCTTCTTGGCAATGCCATTTCCTTCATTTTCAGCCTCTTTTGGTGCTTGTTGATGGCAAGCTTCCCCGGCTGCGCACCAAAAACATGGAGCCCCGAGAGGAATACCAAGGAAAAGGGAATTCTCTTGCAAGAAAATCTATCTTGTAACATCAACAAGCTTGTTTGTCATGTTTCATATGATCACAATGAAGAAAAGAACACCAGGCACAACAAATCTTCATGCAGCATCATGTAAATCTCCCACGGATTTTAATAGAATCAATCATATTCTTCAACATCTTCACAAAATCCATCAATGGAAACAAAGAAAGCAAAGAAATACACCATCTTTGAATGGAAATACATCACATAGTATTCATCTTCAATATCTTCATAGTCTTCTCTCTCAATCTCTCATATACAATCACTCTGTTTGAGTAGAATTGGCTATCTCTGACTCTCTCTCTCTCTCTCCATCAATAATACATCATATCCTCACTACAATCTCTCAAAATCACTCTCAATAATCACTCTTAGGTCGTGGATACCCCTCCCAAGAGGTATGTCTGATATGAAGAGTCACCAGAGCCACTACAGTGTCTTTTCATAGCTCACTACTGTCACTTCACTCTAGTCTTCTCTTGAGTCTTCAGCAGCTACTTCTTCCACTTCTTTCAGCTCTTTTGCACTTGTATTCACCTCTTTCCAAGGCTCAAAAACTTTCCCAAAGTCACACATACATTCCACAGAACACTTACAGAAGCATACAGAACAGTACCAGAACAGCTACAGTACAGAACAGAAAAGAGACAGAACAGAAGCAGAAGCTCTACAGAAGACCTACAGAAGGTTATCAAAACCTCATAACTCATTCTCAAACCATTCCAAACTTTCAAAAACTATTCAATAAGCTCTCACAATATCTCATTCTTCATCAATCAATACTCCTTCCCTCCTTACAGAAGACAATCAGAACAAAACAGAGCAAAACAGAAGGTATACAGAACCTATCAGAACATCACAGAACCACCAACAAACATCATGATCTTCCAAAACACAATCAATATCATCCAAAACACTCTCAATCCACTTCCTAATCAACCAATCATCCCATAAAATCAACCATTCAGCTCTCAAAAACAACAAAAATCAGCCAAAAAACAAGTCATTTCAACACTCAACATCTCTACACATCAACTGAAGCATTCACAATCGTTAGTAAAATAATACAATTAAACCGACAAAAGTGAATACCTAGCAGTCTTCAGCTACATAAATAAATCAACTGGTTAGAAATAAATCCTAACCTTAATTTATTACGAGTGCGCACTCTAAACTCATAAACGTTTATTAATTTAATATGCATTTTATGGAATCACCCGCTATGGAATCACCCATGTACACACTAAATTAATGAAACGCCCGAAAAGGACAGGCGTCCCCATCAACTTCTCACACAAAGAATCCACTTTGTGTATGAGCCCCGGTCATCTAAGTTTACGGAATCCACCGTGGCACGGAATCCATCGTGGAATATGCCTCCTGGCATCACCTACCCTTCCCCCGGGCACCCCCCATGGGTCCCTGCCCATACCCTCCCACCCTTTTCCACCCCCCCCCCCCCCCCACCCATGCCCTTTCCTATCCCCCTACCCTTACCCTTTTCTCTCCCCGACCCCTTCCCCCCCCAACTACCTCTCCCTCTCTCCCTTCCTCTCCCTGTCGTGCGTTCTTCCCCTCCCTCCATCTCCATTTCCTGCTCTCATCCTCCTCTGCTCCTTTCTTCTCCCTCTCCACCTCCTTATTCTCACTCTCCTCCTCCTCTTCTCCCTCCCTCCTCTCCTCCACGCCACCCGCCTCTGCCGCCTGTGGCATCCTCCGTGCCCGCCTTCCACGCCACCTGCTCTCCGCCGCCCCAGCCTGACGATGATGCCCACGCTTGCCACCTCGTGCCCCACGCTGTGCCGCCTCTGACGACGCTGCAGCTGCCACGTCGGAGCCTGCCTGCGCCCCAGCCGTGATGACATCTGCCCTACGCCCTGTTGCCCTCTAATGCCCTGCGCCTGTGACACCTCATGGCCAGCGCCCCTTTGCCCCCTTCCGCGTCCTGCACCGCCCTACAGCCGTGCTGAAGCGCCGCCTGTGGCCACTGTCTGTCGCCGCCAGTCGCCTGACGTGCCTCCTCGTCGCCGCCTGCATGCCCTCCACCGTTGACTTCCTCGCCTTCGACTTGTCCACCACGTGCCCACCCATCCCCCATTACCCCCTCTAGGCCCCCCTTCCCCCCCCACAAACACACCAAACCCCACACAAGCCCTTGTTCCCCCCCACTGCAAACACATTACCCCCCCACATTCCCACACCACCTAAGCCCCCCTCCCCCCCCATTACCCATCAAACCTACCCCTACCCCCACCCACGTACATACACCACCTACACCCACCTAAGCCCCCCTTTCCCCCCACCATTACACACCCATTCCTACCCTCTAAGCCCCCCTTTCCCCCCACCATTAAACACCCCACCCATACCCCCCACCCAAGCCCCCCTTTCCCCCACCCGAGCCCACAAACACCCAAAACCACCCCACTCCCCGTAAGCCCCCTGTCCCACCCTGCTGAACCGCAGAACCGCAGAACCTCAACCAAGCCCCGGTTCATACCCCGTAGACAACCCCCTCCATAAACCCCCGTCCCACCCCGCAGATATCCACATACACCCTTGTTCTCCCTCGAGACGCCGACACACGCGTGTGTGGTGGAGTTTGATTGTGCGGGATCGTGTGCGGGAGCTTGTTAGCTGGTTGCTGACACGCAGCTGCCACGCAGCCTATTTCTGGGTATTTTCTCGGATTGTTAATTTCAAATACCCAAAAACCTTAAATAAAATACATTGAAAATTTAAAAAAAATCATTAAGAAACACTTCAAACGCAGGAAAAAAAAAAACAGAAAACTCTTGAAAAATTCCTAATATTTCTGCCACAAATTGCCTATTTTTTCTAACCTGTAAATTTCAGAGAAAAAAATTCAAACCATTTTCAAATTCAAAATTCTTTTAAAAATACCCAAAAAATGAAAATAATTCATTAAAAATGCTAAAAAATTCCAAATTAATTATAAAAAATTCCTAAAAACTCTATTAATATTTTTACTTATTTTTGGACTATTTTCTAAGCTGTAAAAATATTTCATTAAACATCTCCATTCATTTTTAAAAAAAATCATTTTTCATCCAAACACCAACTAAACATCTAGAAAAAAATCCAGATATTTTTGGATTAAGGAGAGCACATTCTTTGCATTCACATACACCCACTACCATGTATTTTTCCTTTTCTTTTTTATGTTTTTCCTGCTACCCCAAACTCCACGGTTAATTATTAAAATGAACCCTAAACACCACCATGGCACGCGCATTCGCGCTAAACACACCATTTTTTAATAAAAATAAACCCGTCGTTCACTTAGCATACGCTAAATGTGCTTAAGAGACACTTTAATATTTTTAATTAAAATGAACCAGCCGTCACAAGAGCACGCGCTGGCAAAAAAACGCTCCACATCACCTTAATTTTTAATAAATGAACTTGCATTTAGAGACCCAGTCTGGGTATCGAAGTCCGGGATTCGGAATTAAAGCACCGCTTTAACCTAATAATTGGTAGTTAAATTTTTAAGAAGGAACCGTCGTTTTCTTGATAAGGTTTACCACTTAATAAAAATCCATCCATTTCTTAATAATTTATTAAAATAAACCTTTCATTTAAATTAATTCCCTCTCACTGCACTTATTTCCCCTTTTTAATGAACTCGTTTCGTGGGATGGGTACGCGAAGTCTTCGGAGTTGTCTCCATGGTCAAAACTTGATTATCAAAGTTGTGGTCTTGATATGTGTGGGTTGTTGTGATGTTTTGGTTCAGTTTCTTTGTTACGGTTAAGGGTACGGAGTGTAGTTTTTTTTTCTTTATTGCCTGATACGGGGATTCGGGTGTTTGCATATTGCATAGCATGAAGTTTTCGGTCGCATATGTCTAGAGGTCATGTCGAATTTTTTCTAGGCTGTGGTTTGCTTAGGGATAGTTGGTTGAGTCACGTTTTACCGTTTTGGTTGATATCTTATCCTTGGTTTTTTTCTTTATTGCTTTGCAGGCATTCTCCTTGATTGTCTGTGTTTGTGGTGTGTGTGTAACCATCTGAATGGCGCCTTCTCACGCTCCTCCCCCTATCCAGTATGTCCCACTAGTCAGTAGGGATTACTCTTTCCTACTCACTTTTGAGCCTCTCACGAAGGTGGGACTCACACCTTTTGTGGCTACCTCCTTTCCATTGCTTCCAGAGGATCCATCGATATGTGATGAGTTTCTGGCCTCCTACAGCAAGAAGTCGAGACTAGTTCAGGGCATTTCTATGACTTTGATACCTCGAGGCCTAGGGAAGGCTCTGTCTCGTCCTTCCAAAGGTGAACCCTTTGTTATAACTCGCCAGCTTTTCTCTAACGAAGAGATTCTGAAGGTGTTAGAAAAGCAGACAAGGGCAATTCTGGATGTTAAGAAGGTGATCAACTCTTCAGGAGTTTCCTTTTCCATGATCACTGATCTTGTGTGGAAGTTGGTCTGTTAGTTTCTCCAAGACAGGTTTATGCCTGCAAAAACGCCATCCCATTACTTGTCCAAAGAGCTTTTTATGGCTTCAAGGATGGTGTTAAAAGGACTAGCTATTGATTGGAGCACTTACCTACTCACTAAGATGGATCAACATTTCGTCAAAGTCACCAGGGGCAATGTTACCAATGTCACCTATGGATCATATTTATATGCCTTCTTGACCTACTCAGGTTTACAGAAGAGTGTGTCTCCACCTCTTCCATCTGATCCAGTACCTCCTCCTCCACCTTCAGATGAGTCAGAACCAATTGATATAGAGGATTTGGATTCTCCTCCTCCCCTAGTCATACAGCGCAAACGCTTGAAGTAGGTAGCAGATAAAGCTCCTTCAGTTCTTCCTTCAGCGCCCATTCCTGCTACCTCTGGCAGTGATCTCCCTGCTTATCTCACATGTAATAACCTGTTCAGAGCACATCGAGAAGGTTCGTTGGATATATCAGTCCCCTCACTGAACAGTCTAGTCTCAGGAGATGCCATTCCTTTCCTATGTAAAGACATTCAAAGTTCCATTGAATTGTCAGTGACAGCCTGTGTTCAACAGTTGTACGCTTCCTTTTATGAAGAACTGATGCAGTCTAAGGACAGTTCCATAAGGCAACATTCGAGTTAGCCTCTGCTAAGGATACCCTTGCAGATTTGTTTAAGCAGATGGAGCAACAAACCCACCTGGTTGCAACCCAAAGAGATGAGATATCTTCTTTGAAGATTCAGTTAACAGAGGCTCAATCAGAGGTTACTAGCCTTTCAGAGGAGAAGGAGAGGATGTCCAAAGAAGCGAAGGAGTTCCAAACTCTTTTAGATGTCAAACTTTCAGCCTTACATACTGCTAATGACATAGTGGAATCACAAGCTTCCCAAATCAAGCAGTTGCAAGATCAACTGGCAAAGTCACGGTCTGTTCCTCCAAGCCCTAATGTTCCCTTGATCCCTTCTCTCTCACAGCGGGACTTGGCAGCTCTTCAGAGACAGGCTACCTTGTGTCCTCTATTCCAAGATAACGTGGAAAGATTGCAATCCAAGATGGATTTGCTATGGTCTACATTTGAGCAATTTCAGGAATATGTTCCTCCAGACCATTCTTTCTTTGTCCACTACCAATTACAGAAGTTGGCCTTCTACATGAAGCTTTCCACGATGGATCTTCCTCTTCCAGAGGATGGTTGGAGTGGGGCTTGGTCTCCTGAGTTGCTGACAGAGGTGGTAAGGATGGTGTTTGAAGATTCTGTCACGACTGATACCATGTTGATGTCATATATGTATCTATGAGGAGACTTGTTGATTCCAGATGAAGCGGATATGGCTTGATATGTGGGAGACGTGGTTTTACAAGCTGTTTTGTATGTCAACCATTTGGAGTTGCAAATAGATGACATGTTTCAGAGTTACTCCTCCAAAGTGGCTACTTGCCCTGATAATTCCTGGCATACCATGATTGATTCTGTGGTCCTGAATCAAAGACAAAACACAGCCCCTACCTATGTCCAGAGCACTAACCAACTGAGGGTGGATCTCTTAGCTTATCTTTCCAAACATAATCCATTTGATTCTATCTTTTTTTATGCCTATCATACAAGATCTCTCTTAGGACCTTCTGTTCCTACCCTACTGTATTACCAACAAATGGCTCACCGTTATGATATATATCTTTCCCTCTATCAATCCAATTCCACAACCATCTTACCCCTTCTTTTCCAACCTCAATCTTTTCCTCAAATTCCCATCTTTACATACTGTTCTTTTATTGAGGATAGAGTATTTTCCCCTTCTCCACCATGTCCTTCTCCATCCATTCATGTACCTTCTACCTTTCCTATTTATCAGTTAACACCCTTCCTAAGTGATTCCCTAAAATTTTCAGCCATTCCTTCATTAAATTATTCTTCATTTTATGATTTTTCCTACCTATCTCTTCATCCACTTTTCCTTATTCCACTTCCATCTCCTAACGCTTCTATCTCTCAACCACCTCAGTTGGTTAGTGACTATGACGGGTTTAATCATCAGATTTCCAAAAGAACGGGATGGAGCTTGAATGATTCCCTTACAGGACCTCAGATAAACTGGCCAGTAATACCAGGAGAATGGACAGCTGCCAGTCAGGCATACCAGAACTATATTCATTTTGCTCAGCAATATTCATAGTCTCTGGATCCTTCTATGAGATTAACAGCTCATTTTGCTTGGTACCTGGCGTATATGCATAGGCATTCTCATAATGATTCAAAGCCTATTCCAAAGTTGTGCATGAATCTCAATGTGAGCATTGATTCCCAGCAGTTGGATGTATTGTACTTTCATGCCCTTTGTTTGCCTAGCAGATACCTTGTCGTGTTGGAAAGGATGCGCTGCCTTCAATTTTTTCAGAATCCTCCCAAGACATTTGTAGATGAATCCTTGTCTATGGATCGTTTCCGAAATTATCAATCTTTTAAGAGGGATCATCTTCATTGATACTTTTCCAATGTATGGTGGATGATTTTTAATGAAAATCTCTCTTTTTGGAGGAGTCATTCAGATGGTTGTGTTGTGTGTAGTGTTTGTGTTGTGGGTTAATTGATGTAATAAGATCGTGGTGATTGCCTATTGGATTGTCTTTCGTGCGAGCTACATTTTTGGAGAATTGTGGTGATGGGGTCGTGGTTGGATAGTTGAAGATGCTGATGTAGAAGAAGAAGAAACCTCTTATATCCTTTACAAGTTTGTTGTGATTTCCAGTTTGATAAGAAGTGTTAATGTATAAAGGGTTTTCCTTTCAGTGTATTTTTATATAAGATACAGGTTATAAGTTGGGGTCGTGGTTGGATGGGCTGCTTTTGAAAATGTATTGAAGATCAAAGTTGAGCTTTTAAATGAACTTGTATTACCTTTTTCCTGGGTCGCGAGGACGCTTCCTTATTAAGTGTGGGGATATGTTGAGTGTCGAAATGACTTGTTTTTTGGCTGATTTTTGTTGTTTTTGAGAGTTGAATGGTTGATTTTATGAGATGATTGATTGGTTTGGAAGTGGTTTGAGAGTGTTTTGGATGATATTGATTATGTTTAGAAGTTCATGATGTTTATTAGTGGAGATATGAGGTTCTGTGAAGTTCTGATAGGTTCTGATTGGTTCTGTATACCTTTTGTATAGCTTCTGTTTTGTTCTGATTGTCTTCTGTATGAGGGATGGATTGATGATTGATGAAGATTGAGATCTTGTGAAAGCTTATTGAATAGTTTTTGAGAGTTTGGAATGGTTTGAGTATGAGTTATGAGGTTTTGATGACCTTCTGTAGGTGTTCTGTAGAATGTATGTGTAGCTTGGGAAAGTTTTCTAGCCTTGGAAAGAGGTGAATACAAGTGCAAAAGAGCTAAAAGAAGTGAAAGAAGTAGCTGCTGAAGACTCAAGTGAAGACTGAAGTGAAGTGACAGTGGTGAGCTATGAAAGGACACTGTAGTGGCTCTGGTGACTCTTCATATCAGACATACCTCCTGGGAGGGGTATCCACGACCTAAGAAGGATTATTGTGAGTGATTATGAGAGATTGTAGTGAGGAGATGATGTACTATTGATGGAGAGAGAGAGAGAGTTAGAGATAGCCAATTCTACTAAAACAGAGTGATTGTATGTGAGAGATTGAGAGAGAAGACTATGAAGATATTGAAGATGAATACTATGTGATGTATTTCCATTCAAAGATGGTGTATTCCTTTGCTTTCTTTGTTCTATTGATGGGATTTGTGAAGATATTGAAGAATATGGTTGATTCTATAAAATCCGTGGGAGATCTACATGATGTTGCATGAAGATTTATTGTGCCTGGTGTTCTTTTCTTCATTGTGATCATATAAAACATAATAAACAAGCTTGTTGATGTTACAAGATAGATTTTCTTGCAAGAGAATTCCCTTTTCCTTGGTGTTCCTCTTGGGGCTCCAATAAGAGAGGGAGAGGGTGTGTGTGAGTAAGGGACCATGGAGAAGCTCTTCTTCTCCTCTCTTCATCATCATCTTCCTCTATTTTCCCTTCTTGCGCACATAGTTAGCTCAAAGCTTGGAGATGGAGCTTGCTTGAGATTGCATCTTGAATCATGGAGCCATCAGCAGATTCATGGGAGGAGGTAATCAATTGGATTTGAAACTAAGCTCACTATGTTGGTGTGTGGAAGAGTGTGCACGGCTATATGAGAGGTAGCCATAGCTCTTGAGTTGAAATGCTTGAAGCAATAAGTGGTCTATGGGTCTTGGTGATTTGTCCATGAGGGCAATGACACTTGACCTTAGCATATTACTAATTGGAAAGTCCAAAGCCTGATTGAGCATGAGAAGCACATAAGTCATAGGAGTCTAGTTGTCTAGAGAAGATAAATACAATTCACATGAGCAAGTCCTTGAGTAGTATGAAAGAAGCCTTCTCAATACCATGAAGACCGATAAACCAAGTTTATCCATTCTCTCCTAAGAAAATTTGGAAGGCTTGTACTCACTTGGCATCACCAAGAAGATTATTGGCCTTAGAGACTTACTTAAATTGATTGATAAATTTGTAAGGGCCATCCCCATCACAATAGTTCTTAAGTGTCTAAGCTTGGTCCCTATTAGCCTAGAGTGTTTCCCATTCCAGTTAGGATGGTTGGGTGCAATGTTGGCCCCTACTTGCATTATGTTTGAGTAGTTGAATATGCATCATCACATGAGATTAAAGAGAGGGACTCCTATGATGAGCCTGTTGCTCCTGCATTTAGCAAATTCTTTAGATGCTTTCCATCTCTACTGGCATGGTTGTGAGGTTGTGTCTAGTATCATTATTAAGGAGAAATTAGTTGAGAGTGTCTGCTCCTTAGCCTTGCAAATCCTAAAGTCTCATTTCCAAAGCCTCACGAGTCATACTAGAGACATCAAAATCTATAGCTTATTGGAAAATGTCAATTGTTGCCTAGAAATCATCCCAAGCATCTCTTGAGCCCTCATTTCTCTCCATTGTGCTTATTGTCATCTCCCTAGTTTCTATTGATTCTAGGTAGACTAACTAGATAAATTGATCAATGAGGTCGTGGATGGGGGTGCTTTTAATGTCTATAGATCTACTACCTAGGAGTGGAGTCTCTACTTGGCGTGGGAATTCGAAGGTTATGCAAGTGCATGCATCTATGTTGTGGATGTTTGAAGTCTCATGTTGGGACCTAAAATAGGCCCAAGAAAACAACTCTCTCACACCCTAAGCTTATTGTTGGACCTCACACAACTAAACCCCATACCCTCCAACCGTGAGCAACTAGCTATAGCTAGAAGAGCTCTCTTTAAACACTAACATACTGCATTTGTAGTCAACTATCTAACTACATACCCTAAATTCCAAGCAAGAGTGCCCAACATAAGGTGTCTAACACATTGCATAAACATAATACATGCTTCTCCCCCGCTCACTATCATGGCCTCTAATCACGAGCGTATTGACCCAATTATATGACAAATTGTAACACTTTCTCAACTCAACCTCACTTAGATCCCCTTGAACCCTCATATCTAGAGAGCTTGAGTTTTTTGACACATTCGATTAATATGAAAACAATTACTATGCGTCAATGTGTGCAAAATATTGCTTGAATGCATGATGTGAATAAAATTTGTCCAAAGCATTATTAATGTGGAAACCAATGTTTGTATGTAGTAAATAAACTTTTAATATTTTATCATGAATATGCTCTAACAATATGCGACATTTCTACACAAATTCTCTAGCATTAAGTGTCCCAACTCATGCTACCCTTGAGTAAGAAAATAACACAAGAATGACCTATACATAATGTGCATCAAAATTTGATCCATTTCAACAATATTTATTAGAATTTTAACCAATTGGCACACTTAGAATACAATGGACAACCAACCCTATGCTACCAACAAACTGCCATATTTGGACATAAAAACCCTTACTTTTTGATACTTTGAAAATGAATGTGGGATCTTTTTATATTTTATGATTTCTTAGATCATGCTTACCATGCTACTATTTATTGGCAATTTTCTATTTTTTTAATTTCTCATTATTTACTTCAAAATAAATTTAAAAATGAACAAAAAATGTGAAGTGCTAAAAATTGAGTTCAAGCCTTTCTTTATCCACCACTAAAATAGTTTTTTATTTAGATATTTTTTCTATTAAAATTAAAGCACTTATGCTTAGACCACTTTTTTTATCATGACTCATGTGTCACCTTGTGTGAAGGCCAAGGCCACTGATGCTATCCAAAGATGCTAACGTACTTGAAAGCCTCCCCATATACTCCAATGATGCTCCATGATTAATCTTTACCACGCTCCATCCATCTCTCTCTCTCTCTCTCTCTCTCTCTCTCTCTCTCTCTCTCTCTCTCTCTCTCTCTCTCTCTCTCTCTCTCTCTCTCTCTCTCTCTCTCTCACACATAGGAATCACCATTATGCATATAGGAAGGGAGGAGAGAGAAAGACTAAAAAAACAACATTCTTTTTTCTCCATATCGGCTTACAAGATTGGTATCATGGTGAAGAGGATGAGGAGTAGGATCCATTTATCATGTTCTTTGTGACAAACAATGTGTATCTTACATACCAATCAAAAGAATCATCAAATGTCACTGCCCTATTTCTTGCATCCCGTCCTCTTTCTCCCTCCACAATTCCTCCTTTTTTCTCATGTTCGCTTAATGTCATTTTAGCCTTTGGCCCATGCCCCCTCAAAAGTTGGTCAATCTCTTCAAATCATGGCCCTTTTCCAACCTCCCTGGCTGCACACACCATGTTCCTTCATTAATTAAGGTCTCGTGACATCAAATTCCATCTGAAATGCATGGAATTAATGTCCAAATTATGGTTGCATGCTTCTTCCTTGTTTATAGACTTGATTTTATGCTTTTATCCTTAAACACTTTGCACAAATGGTCCTTTGAAGCTTTAAATCTACAATTTTCATTGAAAATACCCCATAACTAGGTCTCATCCCAAAGACCCTCAAACTTGACTCAAACCCAAGGACTTACCAAGCCCTTGCAAGGCAATAAGCATTTTAACACAAATTTTCCCTTTTTCTTCTTTATACTACTAGGACTTTAAAAAAATTTCAACCCATTGGTTGCACTCAAAACCTAGCCCCTTACACATTAGGGGACTTTATCATGATAAATAATCAAACTGAATCCTCTTAACTAGGTGAGCAACACAGAAGAAAGACAACCACCTATTGACCATCAAGTTGACAAGAATGGAACCCAAGATCATCATATGAGCATCTTCAAGCAAGAAACTAGCAATCAAGGCATTCCACTTAGCAAGGACACTCAATCATGAGCCCAAGTCCTGGCCTTAGATCCATGGAAGATGATACACAAGTGATCCTTATCCCCTTTTCTCAAAAGATAAAGTAGAAACCAACAAGAGAGAAGGTGGTAGAGATACTTGGGATTGAAATTATCCTCGTTGATACACAAAACACCATCCTAGGTTGTGAATTGACTAACTTCCAAAACCAAACTTAAATAACAACCCATAGGTTAAAAGCTCCCACAGAAAGAAAATTGGCCATCTTGGCCTAATAAAATATCTCGAGAAAGCAACAATCTCAGCAACATAATACTCAGTTAATCCTTTGATCACCTCAAGATCTCTCTTGAAGCACAAAACCTAGACCAAGGGATGGGCCACTTAGGTCCTACACAAGATGCATCAAGTTATTGGCCAAATCTCCTGCATGAATAACAAGGGGTGTCCAACAAATATGACATTGAATGATCTAATGCATCCACAAAATGATTGAAATCTACTTAATTGCTACTTGATTCATTACTCATACCAACCATCGACAGCCAAAGTATGACATGCCAGCGAGTACTCCTTGAAGTAGCCCTAGACTAAAATCATTGAGTAATTCTAGAAGACTCTCAGGACCATAAATAAAAAATGCATCTTTAGCAAAGGCATAATTAGCCAGGAAATATGCAAAGTGGTTCCACTAATGGGGAATCAATTAACAATTTGTTGACCTAAAGATCTCTAGCATGTCCATGGCTACACAATAGTACATTTGCAAAATGGGGTCCCTCACCCTACATGTCCCATTCAACTGGTTGATAAAAAACAATGAGTCACCTTTCACCAATAAGTGACAAATACCACCATGTCTAGCTAAATGTAGCTCCATGAGTATGTAAGGCCTTGTATTACATTATATTATTAGTGAAAGCAATACTACTTAAATAAACTCCCATTTTCATAATCACTTTATGACATGGATCTTAATGGCAACCCTTACACTCGCATGCTTGGTGAGCCCTCAGGAAGCTCCATCAAAATATAATGTATAAACCAAAGCTTCATTCATGTATTATGCCATACTAATCAACCTACTTGTACTTATAATAATCAAACTTAGCCGAGAGAGAAGGTGTGTAACAGGTACAATCCTTCCTTCCTCACTAAACTCAATAGGGTCACTAGAAAGAACCCTATGACAATGTTGGCAATAGGCCTTGATATCCTATGTGAAAGATCCGTCCAATCACTCAATAATGTGATAACCATTACTCCACCAAATGACTCTAACTTGGTAGTAGTGCTACTCTAAGTATGGATGCTCAAGATGAGAAATGACTTTTCCCATCCAATAGCCTTGGTACAATTTGGAAGTGTAAGATGGATCCTAGAAGACCTATAAAGGCACCAAGTCCTATGCCAATCCCTACATATAATAGGGATTAAGCTTATTGAATTTCAATTTAGTCTTAAACTCTACCCCTTGTAAGTTTGCTAAAAGGGCTATAGAGCCATTCTTCCCTATATGAACAATTTTATAAGGGCCATCCCACTTGGATTTTAGATCCTCGGAATAAAGTTATGATGTGCATCATAGCACATGACTAATTAACCCTTAGCAAATTTATATTTCTTGGCACGAAGATCGTGTTAGTGTTGTCATCCACTTCTTCCCTACCTCTTGATACAACAAAGTTTGCAATCTTATTTCATCAAGATGTGGTAAAGAAGTGAACTGCTCTTGTGATGCATTTGCCTTGCCTAAAGAATGATTTAAAGAAAATTTCATGATAGGTAACTCAATCTCCAAGGGAAAGACACACTTTTCCCCATATACTAACTTGAATGGGGTGTGCCAAGTTACTCTTTTGAATGCCTTTCTATACAAGACACTAGCTATTAATAAAAAGTGCAATACTTGTTGCTTAATCTCTCTATTTTCAAACTTAGAAAGAATTTTCATAGGGTTGCTTGTGGATATGTAATGTGTGATAGATGCATTCCATGACGAGGTTGAGATTGCATCAATCTTGCATAGATCCTCCAATCAAAAACTGATATTAGCCCACTCTTCCTTAGACTAACCAAAATCTACTAGACTTTCGACAATTCCTTGTAATTTTTGTGGCTTGCTTTGAATCTCATAGTCAAGATCTTGCAAAGATGTTAACCAATTGGCTAGGAGATCTAGGGATTGAAGTTTGTTCAACATTAGTAGGCGCAACCCCTCATCTTTGGTAAAAAATACCACATTCTCATGAAGAATATAATGTGTGAACTTCTTGGTGGAAAATATCATAGCCAAGAAGACCTTCTCTAAATAGCTATAACAAAGCTCTAAAACACCTAACTTTTGGCTTGCAAAAGAAATCGAATGATAAAGCTACACCTTCCAAATCTAGCATATGCAATAACTAATACTATGCATTGTTGCAACCATGAAGACATAGAAAACCTCATCTCTCTTGGGATCCTTTAGCTCTGACATTTTGGATAATTCCATCTTGACATCCTCAAATGCCACTTTACATAGTCATTCAAAAGCATGGCTGTGTGATAAGAGGTTAATTAGAGGCAATGAATGCCTAATCAATGTGTTAATAAACCAACAATAATAGCCCACATACGAAAAAAGTTGTGAACCTTACGAAGGATGATAGGTGAGCTCATGGCCACAATAACATCCACCTTTTCAGAATCAGTGGCAATGCTAGCTGCACTCACAACATGATCCAATAATAAATCATAAGAAACCCCAAATACACACTTTAGATGATTTAATGCTATACAATTTTCACAACAATGCTCAAAGCACTTTTGAAGAATAATACGCTGCCTACTACTCTGGATTGTAGAAACACCCAATTCATGTATAAAAACCTTAAGCTCTTCAGGAGGCGAGATATCAACAAATGTCTTGTCAACCATCCTTTTCTAGGATCCACAAGCATTACATAGAAAAAAATCCATGACATGGTATGCAAAGGTACCAAAAACTATAATGAATGTTGAACTTAGACTCCTCATCTATGGCCTTCTTGTTGTAACCCACAAAATAGCCCATGAAGGAGTATATCTCTTGCCCTACCAATTGATCTAAAATCAAATTGATAAAGGGCACAAGGTAGTACTCCTTTACTATCTACTTATTCAACTCCTTAATATCCACACAAAAGTGGATTTGATTGTTCTTCTTCTTCCTTATAACAACTAGTGAACACCATTCCATGTGTCAATGAAAAAGATCTGATCTATCTTTCCTCAACCCCATCAATTCCTTCAAAAAAAGGCTTTCTCAACTCAAAATGAATTTGTTTGACCTTCTACTTAGTAGGCTTGCCACCTTCTTTCAACAGGGTTATATACACAGCAACATTAGGGTGAATCCCCTTTCATTCATCATAATTGCATGCAAATATGTATCTGGACTCTTGTAGGAGTGCCACATAGCCTATGCACTCATCATCTGATAATATTGTGCCAAGCTTGATTGGGTGAGGATCATTAGGAGTCCCAAGATCCAACTCTATCACATCAATGTCACGAATCCGATCTTTCAACCCTATCAACTCATTCAAGCACACTTGATAAACTTCTTCCGTGGTGGAACCCTCATTAGAATCACTAGAGCTCAAGGTTCAAATGGCAGAGGTTCCCTCAAGTACCTCCCAATCCATAGTGGGGGTAATGCCCTTTTATTCCATGGGAACTTAGGGTAAGCATCCAATATTGTTCTTTTTAGTCCACACCTAAAATTTGGTTGACCAGTCGGGATGTCTACCAAACAATCCAAATGTAAGATCCATGGTTGTCCAAGCAACAACTAATAGCTTGGTCACCTAGAAAATTGAATAACATAAAAGTCAAGAATACACTCAATATGCACTATGGTCACATGCACTTGAGACAACATTTCTTTTGGTTGTCTCAAACTATCATTAGCCATTTTCAGGATAGTGGTGATATCCTATTGGATGGATAGATCTAGCCTCTCTAAGAAATCCATACTCATTATGTTCATGAAAGTCTACTGTTGGACTTTCTATTAGAATGCCATCCATATAAGCTTGTATCCTAGGGTATTGTTTTTCCACATGCTCCCACTAATCACTACCCACTTGATTGACACAAACAAGCTCTATAATATAACCAATTCATAGGATTTTATTGAATTTGCAAATGTTAGGTGACAATTAGATTAGATGTAGCAAATTCACGTTCGGTTTTACTTTACATAAAGCATGCACTAACTAAATCAAACACCCAAAAATTTAATGCTCCTTTCTTCTCTTTTCACACCATCTACTCTTTTGGTTTACTTATGACCTTAGCATCCTTCTTCACTTTCATTTTTCATTTGCTTTTAAGCACCACACACACCTCTAAAGTACCATGGTATTTAAGAGGACCCACTTAGGTATTGGCATCTATGACCTTCTTATCAACCACACTATGCTTAGGGTTTAGCTTTACTTGTACTAGGGTCATCCTTTTGATTCTCTCTCACATTTTGACCTCTCATAACTTCTCTAATGTTATTAGAAGTTGTATCCTCATTAATTAGAAGTGTCTCTGCTAAGCTAAACCCACTGGGCATTTTCTCTAGGGTGGCTTTTCCCCTTTGGAAAATCTACTTAGGGCCCTCCCCTTGAGTATTCCCATTATTTACACAATGATTCATAGGTCTAGGTAGTTGACTATCTTGTTGGAGAGAACTAATCTTACTCCAACAAGTATTGGCCATATGGCCTAACTTCTCACATATGTCACACTTTACATGAGAAGTTCCATGGGAGGTGTTGACCACCACACAACTTGCAACTAAACTTTGATGGAGTGTGGCCATTAGGTTTAAGTTGACACTTTAAGAAATTAACATCCACAACAATCTGCCAATATTGTTTCATGATCATATCGGTGTCATTTTTCATCATATCCTTGACTTCCTCTACAATATTGGATGCAGGGGATTTATATTATCTAGAGATCTCAAGAGCCACCCCCACACTAGGTTGTACAATTTGCAAAGGAGGTGCTACTTGTACAGACCCTTGGTTTGTGATAAGGACGTGCTCACTGCTCATAGATGTTATAGGCCTCAATTGGCCACATTTGACATTGTAGGGGCGGGTAATTGGGGAAACCCTTAATTTGGGGCACCTTGACTTTTAACCACTACCTTACTAGTGGGTAATGTAGGTAATGAATTGTAACCCATTAGCATTGCATTTGGCACCAACCCAAGGACTAAGAGGGCTTGCCCTCTTGCTATATAGGTAGCCCAAATTCTTGACTCGACCCCCTCTACTGCTATTATGACTATATCTAGATCATTTAGTGTAATGTTTCTCAAGTATAGTTGGATTGTTAAATCCAACCCTCTCAATAATAATTCCAACTAAGCAGTGACGACGGTAGGGACTAATTGGATAGTGTTACCCAAATAACAAAAAAATTCGCGTAGCTTTGAATCCCTATCGAGTCTCATTTAAGACACGTAGCCAATAGTGGCTCTCCTCTTTAAGGGAGAACTCCTTATGAAACGTAGTGTAGAACCCTTGCATGTTGGCAATTGAATTTGTCGCAAGCTGATAGCACCACTAGGCTACATTGTCCTTCAAAGTCATGTGCCAAATAACATCAAATGATGTGCTTCCTCATCGATTTGACAATTAAGCATAAGTTTTTGGAAGTCTTTGATATGTAATTCCACGTCTTTATTTGGACTTCTGCTAAAGATAGGTAGTATGTACCCTAAAATGCATAGAGTTGCTATGCTAGCTAGGATTTTAATTTCTTGAGAGGATATTAAGGGTGGTTATGCCATCCTTGGAGGTATAGGAATAAGCTTAGGAGGGATAACTACATTACTACTAATGGCACCACTAGTTAGTGGGGTTGATCTACCACTTTGGCTAGTCCTTGAAGGAGTAGACCACCCACAACTTTAGGTGTTGAGGGTAAACTACCACTTTTACATGTGCTAGGACTGTCTTACTCTGAGGGCTATAAGCCCCCTGACTTTAAGGGTTACATGACTAGTATGCTCTAAGGATTATTTGTAGAAAATTTCTACATGTCTCCTTAGTTGTTCTTCATTACTACTCTTGTCAAATTCGAGATATCTCTAGTCTATGCTCATGTTCTTGCCTTAATAGCTCTTCATCCACTTCTAAGCAAAGAGTCATACACTCAAGAATTGACTCTTAGGTCCTTATAGGAATCCTAGACTCCCAAAAAATGCACCACCTATCAAAACCTGAAATGGGCCTTGATAGCAACTCTCTCACACTCTAAGCTTAGACCAAAAAATGCACCACCTATTGGGACTTGAAATGGGCCCAATAGTGGCTCTCTCACACTCTAAGCTCACTACCGCAAACCTCACACAACTAGCCCTCGTAGCCTCTTGCAAATCTAAGCAACTAGCTATAGCTAGAAGAACTCTTTTTAAACACTAACATAGTGTTTTTGTGGTCCACTATCTACCTACCTACCTCGAAATCCAAGCAAGAGTGCCCAACATAAGGTGTCTAACACACCACATAAACATAACACATGCTCCTCCTTGATTGATTACCATAGTCTCTAATCACGATCATACTAACCCAATTAGTGATTGGCCCACTAGCCCTCATCTTATATAATAGATTTGTATCACTTTCTCAACTTAGCCTCACTTAGATCCCCTTGAACCCTCGTATCTAGATAGCTTGAGTTTCCTCATATACTCAATAAATTGGAAATAAGTGTTATGCATCAATGTGTGCAAAATAATGATTGAATGCATGATGTGAATAAAATGTGCTCAAGAATTATTAATGTCAAAATCAATATGTGTACACAACAAACACTTTTTCAATATTTTGTCATGTATATGCTCTAACGATATGCTGCGTTGCTACACAAATTCTTAGGCACTGAGTATCTCAACTACCCTTGAGTAAAAAAAAAAACACAAGATCAACCTACACATTATGTGCATCAAAATTAGATCTATTTCAGTTATATCTATTAGAATTTTAACCACTTGGCACACTTAGAATACAAGGGATGGCACTATGGCCAACCCTATGCTATCAAACCACCATATTTGGACATGATATTTTGAGAATGAATATGGGATGTTTTTATATTTTATGGTTTCTTAGATTGTGCTTAGAATGCTACTAAATATTGGTAATTTTCTATTGTTTTATTTTTTTCTAATTTCTAGCGATTTATTTCATAATAAATAAAATTTATTTTTGTGAAGTGCTAAAAATCAAGCTCAAGCTTCCTTTATCCACCACTCAAGTAGTTTTTTGTTTGGATTTCATTTGCTATGAAAATTAAAGCACTTATGCTTAGACAGCTTCCATCATCGTAACTCACGTATCGCCTCATGTGAAGGCCAAGGTTGTTAACGCTATCCAAAGCTGTAACACACTTGAAAGCCTCTTCCACAAGCTCTAGCAATTCTCCACGATCAATCTTTACCATGCTCCATCCATCCCTTCCTCTTTCACACCCAATACTCTTCCTCTCATAGGAATAGTGATTATACTTATAGGAAGGAAGGAGAGAGAAAGAGTAAAAAACCAATGTGGGAGCCTTCACTCAACCGCCAAGACCCTCGGACCGCTTATTGTTTCAAGCGTTCCAAGCGAGCTCTCATGGCTATCTCTCACCTAGCCGTCGCGCCACCGATCCTATGAATGCAGTGAACTTACCTTGATGCTCGATCGAGTTCCCTCCTCTCTCTCACACTTAGGTAGCTCCACGATTCTTGATGCTAGCTCAAGCATCCTCAAGCCTCCTCCTTCTCCAAGCCTCATCCTCCATAGCCGCGCGCGCAAGAGTAGAGAAGGAAGGAGAAGAGGAGAAGGGGGGGAGGAGATGGTGGAGAGCTTCACCCTCTTGATTCCTCACTCTCTCATGTGCTCACTCCCTCAATCTCTCACACTCCCTCTCTCAAGAGCACACACACAAGCAAGAAGAAGAGAAGAAGAGAGGAAGAAGAACACTAGTTTGCCACCCAAAGAATGAGCTCTTCATTCACTTTTCAGCTGTTTATACAAAACCCTACTTCCCTTTTGGGTGGTCATTCCCTTTTTCCCTTTTTTACATGGCCGGTCATAGCCCAGGCCCTGTTTCCCTTTGTTCTTTTCTCTTCCTTGCTTTCTTTTCACTACCCTTTTATCTTTACAAATAGCACGGGAGAGAGCCCGCACTCTTTTACAAGATTTTAGAGTGCACTTTTTATGCGCCTTTCCCTTTTTACGGTTGCCTTGGTCTTTGACGGTTGTCCTTGTGCTTTTTGAGCTTTTTCTCACTCTTTTCCTTCCGTCGGGCTATCTCTTTTCACCTTGGCCCTGCATCTTTAGAGTGCGTGTTGCAGCCTTGCGTCTTTAGAGTGCGTGTTTGAGGTTAACATTGCCCCCCTCCTAGACGAGTGCCAGTCCCATGGCACTTACTGGCAGAGGGAGCAAGTGGTGGTAGGCATTGAGGGCTTCGGGGTGACCGGGGCTTGGGGTTTGCAATGGCGACTGGTATGCGGGGGTTGGTTGGGGGTGGCGGGTGGCGGGTGGCAATTAGCATGGGAGGTTGATGAATGCATGCCGCTTGGGTCGCGGTTGTCGATACCTGCACTTGAAAAATCTGTCAGGTGGTCTCTCCCTAGGGGGGGTTCTAGTCTCTGTATTGTGCGCAAGACTTAGTTTGGGAGACAGGTCGAACTCTGAGCAAGCTGAGAGTGTTGTCCTGCACTTGAGGACCCAAACTGTGAATTAGTTCTATGTAGGTATTATAGTAGTGTCGTACGTGTGCATACTTAAGTATTACGTAGTTAGAAGACTGGGCGACGGGGGCGAGCAGGAGGGTGGTAATGGGGAGATAAAGTACACCTCAGTTTTTTTTTTTTTTTTTGCCATGGTTACATGGGAGCAGCAATACAAGGGATAATGGGAGTTCTACCCCTCATCATCCGAATTATGGGGGAGTGTGGGTGGAGGCCGGGGGGCCTTGTTGAGGAACTTCTGGCTTAGCAAGTAGCCTTTAGTATGCAGGCGGGTTTTAAGGGTGGTGGTGGAGAGGAAGGGGTGATTGCACTGTGTGAACTTGCTGTCGTTCATGTCCTCCAGCAGTGCAACACAAAAGGATGGCAAAAGGGCAGTGCGCATCATGAAACGGGTCATGGTGGTGCTATCTATGGCGTTGGGATCAAAATAAAGGGGCGGAAGATGGTGCTCTTGGGGCGCAGGTTCGTGGTGTACTAGTATTCTAATTAATCCGAGGTAGTTACAGGTGGTGATGAAGGCTGGGTCAAGACAAGAAGAGAATTCAGTAAGGAATTTATTTATGGAATTGTACAAATCGGGTAGGGTGAAGAGAGGGGCGCTCCTATGGGACGTGGAGTTGACATTGTAAATAATGGGAAAGTCAAACCTGCCGTGGATGGACGGGTTAAAATCCACGCCTACCCTTCGAGGAAACGGCATATAGGTGGGGTCGTTCCTTTCCAAAGGGAGGGTGTTGCAAAAAGCCATCCACGCCTCCAGGTTGACGTAAAAAATGCGCTGCCTCCAGGTCGGTTGGGAACTATATCCTTCCACGGTACTACGGGGTACCTGGAGGACTTTGTCCTGCCAAAATTCATGGTCCTCGGTCCCCCAAGCAGTTGGGTGGGCCTCACGCTCTTCTAACCATCTAGCTTTGAGCCGGGCCCCCATGGCGATGACATCCTCCACCAACTGAATGGGCAGCACCCTATTCAGAGCGGTGGGCAATTCGAAGCGTAGGTCGAAGGGGACCCGGCTATATTCCTACTGCTCCCAGATGATCATCTCAGCACGGTACTCAGCGGGTGAGTCTTGGGTGCGCAGCGGGAACGGAACGGGCTGTTTCAAGGCGGGTCGTGCCTTGAGTTTTCTTCTTGCCTTCTCCACTAGTTCCTTCCTCCGAGTGATGTGGGCCGCTCTTCGTTCGGTGGGTGCGTACTGGGGTGGCACTTCGGTTTGTGGGGGTTGAGGAGGTGGCGGGGCATATTCCTCGTCCTGAGGCCCTAATTCAAGCTCGTGCTCACCCCCTTCCGCTTGCTCCTCCTCCTGTGTTTTTTCTTCAGTGAACCCCAGATCATCCATTTCCTGTGTTGTGAGTCCTGCTTGTGCCAGACATTTCCTTTGTTCCTCCAGGCTCTGCGGAGGACCTCCCAGTTGCAGTGGGACGTGCAGGCCTGCCATAAGGGCCTAACGCGCAGTGGTTAGCTTTTTGTGCAACTGGTCATTGGTCTCTCCTGTTTCTGCGTGGGTGGTGTGGAGTAGCGTGTTGATGAAGGTGTGCTGCTGAGCCATCATGGCAAGTTGAGATGCCTCTGCTTGGTTTTCCGCCATTACTTTGTCACCCTCAGCCTTGGCCAGCCGGCGCGCTAGGTCTCGCACTCTCTGCTCGTTGTGAATTGCCCACTCCTTTGCCCGCTTCTCCATGCCCTCCAGGCTCTCTCCTTGTCGAAGGGTCATCGCCCTGAGCTGCTGTTGTTGGGCTTCGAGCTCCTGGTGCAAACGGGACTGCTCTCGTTGTTGTTCTGCAATCTGCTCGTTGAGTTGGTCCCGCGTCGCCTGTAACCGGTGCACTTGTTCTGCTCGCAATTGATCCAGCTCTGCAATGTCTTCCCTGATTTTTTCGAGTTGGCTCTGTGCTTCCAAGTTAGTTGCAGATAGCTGGTCATTTCTGCGCTGAAGGTGGGCATTTGTCTCCCTTTCCCTGGCGAGACGCTCCATCAGGATTTTCCTTCGTCCTTCCCACGTAGCATCGCGCTCCTTCAGGGCTTTCAGCTCCTCCACCTCCTTGGTGCTGGATTCCTCCTTAAGCGCAGCTATTTCTTTTTGATATTCTGTTATTTGTCTTACTCTGTCTAGTTGGAGGACCGCTTGCGATTCACGCTCCGCTGCCAGCTCTTCCACTGCCACCCGCCTTTCCTGCCTGGCCGTTTGCAACTGCGCGAGCAGCTCCTTTACATAGTCATCATAGTGGCCTGCTGGGGGTGGAGAGTGGGGCCGGATTGTAGTAGTAGCGGTCTCCTTCACCTTTTGTCTTTTCTCGTCTGGCTCCTGCTCTAGCTCGGTCATTGCTGCCCTTTTGGCCCCTGAGACTGGGGTGGCCTTGGCTACGTCCCTTGCCAATTCTCGTTCCACTAAGAATTGTAGCCATGTAACTATATTGCTTTCATCTACCTTTGCGGTGTGCACCAAAGTGGCCGTGTCAGGGGGCGTCATCTTGAGGGGAGTGGCTTGTGCGGCTGGTGCGGGGGAGGGGGAGGAGGGTCTGATCGGTTCTTTTCCCTTCCCTTCTGTGGGAGGCGGCGGCACGGGTTCTGGTGCACCGGTGCTGGGGTCGGGTGCTTCAGATTCGGGCTGGTATGCCTTGCCCGCTCCTTCTATTTCTTTCCTACGCTGTTCCTCGATGGAGCGACGCGTTGCCAGCTCCAATTCTTCTTCTTCTCTCCTCCTCAGCTCTTCCTCAGCTCTTTTTCTTCTTTCCTCTTCTTCTCTCACCGACTCTCTTCGGGCCCAGTCGAGCTCCGCCCGCTCTTTCCTCCTGCGCTCCTCTCTCTTTCCATGCAGGGCTTTGGTTCGTTGCTCTGCTTCCCTTTCCGGTGCCGCCTGGCACTCCTCCTCCTTGTCGGTGTCTGTCTCTGTTTCATCCGTTTGTTTGTCCGGCCGGGGCTGGGACTGCGAAGGCGATTCGCCTCCTTTTCCGCCGCCTCCCTGTTTGTCCTCTTCAGCACGTCCCTGCCCTATTGCCTCGTGGAGGATTGCAGTGAGGACCCCTCCAAACCCTACTGTGGAGGCCTTGGATGATGAGGCCTTACGGGTCGATCGAGGCGAGAGGGATTCTCCTGCCGTTGCCAGGGCCTTTGCTGAGGCCTCAATCGTCCTTCTCACGAAGCCATTGAGGTTTACCTCATCCAGTGCCTGAGCCGCGATGCTTTCGAGTAAAGGTACATTTATCCTAGACATGACGCTATTGTACCGTTGGCTAGAAAATAGGGCATGCATCATTTTTGCCTGCAGCTGGATCTTTGGATCAGGGATGTCTGCCAAGTTGACTCCGTCGTTGGTGTGGACTTTCACCTTGTCCATTCCCAACATGGCGTAGACGTCCCTTTTCGGCTTCTTCTCCACCTTGTTTGGAAGTTCCAGAGCTCGTTCTACCAGTTTCGGGGTTAGCTCAACTTGCTCAACTTGCACCTGTTTGGAAGTTCCAGAGCTCGTTCTACCAGTTCCGGGGTTAGCTCAACTTGCACCTGTTTGGTGGCTCCTACGTCCCGTACTGTGATGGTGCCTCTGTTTTTGTTGAAGGTGCGTAGGAATTCTGCGCACAGGGCATAGTCTATTCTCCGGCCTACTGCTTCCAGGTACCGTTGCAAGTGGCATTGCTCCATGATTCGCCGCACTGCTGGCTCCTCAATAACTACATCCTCCAAATTGAGCATATGTCGAAACTTCAGCTGATTGCATGCTCTGGTTTCCACCGTGAGGCCGTATCGTGCCTGTTCCTCCTCCGAAAAAGGGAGTTTGCTCACCTTATCTTGGCCTGCCATGGTCGCTACCTGTACATCCAGTCAACTCGCTTCTTAGTATTGTGGCAACCAATTTGTGGGACAACCATAATAGATTTCATCATTTATAATAAAAAATTATTATTATTTTTTCAACTTCTATCACCTGTTCCTACATGGCATTTTAATTTGGAGCTTTTTCATGTGTGGTTTTTTTTTTTCTAACTTTCATGCTTGGTTTGCTTTTCAGATTTACTGCCCCACTATTTACACTGATTTATTGCCCCACTATTTCCTGCCCTTTCCCTGGAGGAAAAGCGAAATCCGTCCCAGGATTGGGGTGTGGGCTGCAGGTGGTCAGGTTGTTTTAGGGAGGAGCCAATCGTAGAAGTTGGGGTTATATTCGAGGTGTGCAGTGTGGTGTGGGTGATGTATGTGAGGACATCGGTAAGGAAATCTCCGGAGTTGGTCCGACTTGCGATATGGAGCTCTTCCTCGGTCAGGATACGATCGAGATAGGGGTGTCCTAAGATATGATCGTCCATGGTTCGACCTCGAAGAGTGGTTAACACTCGGTACGAGGTGGACGCGACGTATGTGGGATCATACTCGGCCGTCTTGATGGCTCGGCGTTGTTCAGCGTTGGTCATTGTGCGGCATCCCTCTGTTGCCCACTTTAATCGAAGAGTGTACCATTGCTTTAAGAAGGGAGATTCGGTGTCCGCAAGGCGGGACAACCTTGCTGTTTCTTGATTGGTGAGGCTGGACACCATGCGTGGGTCAAACGATGGGATGAGGCATTGCCTAATGGCTTGCTCTTCGGAGACCTCACGAGCGAGTAGCTCAGCGGCGGCAGAGCGTGAAGCTTGCGCGAAGGCGAATTCGAAAGTCTCCCAAGAGCAAGGCATAGTGCGTACGTCCATTGCAAGGGCAACTGCTAACAGTCCCAGGTCTAGGCGGTCATAGCTAAGGGCCAGTGCCACAAAGGTGGTGTCGAGTTGTTTGATGCAGTCCACAACGTCAATCCCTGTGTCCTCAGCGAGGTCCGCGGCCAGCATTATGAATGACTTCCGTTCATAGGAAGGCTTAAGGCCGCTGGGGGGTTGAGGTTTGTTGGGGCTAGAAGTTTGGTCGGCATAGGGCTGCCGGTGGGGGCCTGTTTGAGTCAGCGGCTCGGCCAATGGTTGAAGGGACGGGTCGAGGTTGGTCTGAGGGACCGTGCTGGGGCGGTCGACAGGGCTGTCGGTTTGCGGGCCAGGGTGGTTGGGTGAAACCGCCGGCAGTAGTGGCCGGTGCTTGGGCAATTGGGCGTGTATGACGCCTGTGGAATGCCTATCAAGGGAGTCGGATGACTGGGATGGATTGCGCGGTTCGGGGTCTTGAAGTGTCCAAGGACCGGGGAGTGTCCGAGGACCGGACATTGCGATTGACGTAGGAGCTGGGCCTGTGTTAGTGGGGACCTTGGGGATCCATAGCAAGGCATTCCCTGCATAGTAGCCTTGTGCATGCAGCAGGGTTTTAGGGACCCATATTCTCTTGACCACGCGGCGCTTGTGATGATGGCATCTTGGTCATCTAGGTTTAGGTTTGTACGTGTCTCGCGGATCCGCACGTCTAGTTGTAGACTGATCCCGCGGCTTTTTCGGCACCTAGTGCAAGCGAGTCTGTTGGGGTTTTGCCTTAGGTCTGGCGGGTTGCGGTGCATGGGGATCTGGGGGTGGTAGATACGTACGCCCTTCCTTCTTGGTCCTCTGTGCAACTATTTCCAATGGTGGTTCGTTGAGCATGGTTGGGGTTATGAGGCGCGGGTTGGAGGTCGTGGTAATTGTCACATTCCCGATTGTTAGGTGGATGCGTTGTAATGCATAATCAACATTGCAGCGGGTCTGCTTTTTAAAAGTTCGCCCAAGCAGTGACTCTGCGCCTGCCTCCCTGGTATCGGGTAGAACATAGAACAACATGGGGATAGTTTCAGTCTCGATAGAAACTGCAACCCGGCACGTGCCCAGGAGAGGGTAGGATTGGGCCCCATATGGGTTCAATCTGGCTGCTGTGGGGTGAAGTGTTGGAGCTCCCATTTGGGTCCAATGCTCGTGTGCTAAGATGTTAAAATCCGCTCCCTCGTCGATCAGGGCGTCGATGGAGCATGTTTGCTTGGCCGTGATTGTGATGCGGAGGTAGGCGGGTTCGACAAGCTCGTCCTCATCTTCTTCGATTTTTGTAAGTGTGGCTACTCGTATTTTAACAAGCGGTTGCACCATTGGTTGTTCATGCAGTGGGTGCGTGGGCGGGTAATACTTTTTGATTCGACTACCATTAAAGAAGCCGATGCCCTCTCCATCCAGGGTTTCCAGCTCGACATTACCAGTGCGACTGATTGCGCGGACCTTAAAGGGCCCAAGACCTCTGAATTTCATCTTTTGTTTGTGTCCTTTAACTGAATAGAGGAGTACTAGGTTGCCCTGCTCAAACTCTCGTTGCTTGATGTGTTTGTCAAACCAGGTTTTGCGTCTAGCTTTCTCACAAATAAGCGCATGGGTGGCTAGCAGACGTACCTCCGACAGGCGTTCTAGCTTGACTAAGCGTTGCGTCCATGCTTTCCTCCCCTCCCATCGTTCTTGTAGTGCTATCCGCAGGCTGGGGACAAAGAATTCTAGGGGGAGAATAGCTTCGGTCCCATAGGTTAGCCTGAAATGCGTTTGCCCGACGGCCGTCTTATAAGCTGTTCGGTAGGCCCACAAGGCCGCCATCAACTTGTTATCCTAGTCGCTTCGTGAGGTTGAGACGACTTTGGTCAGGACGGCGATAAGAATTTTGTTGGTTGACTTAGCCTGGCCGTTAGCTTGAGGGTAGTATGGTGAGGATTTGCGATGGATGATGAGGAATGTAGATAGGAGATGGGCTATCACTTCGTTGATGAAGTGCGTTCCCTGGTCGCTGACCAATTCGATGGGGCACCCAAAACGTGAGATCACTTGTTCCCATAAAAACTTGGCAGTTGTCCTAGCGTCGTTTTTCCGCGTGGCTCTCGCCTTCGCCCATTTGGTGAGGTAGTCGGTGGCTACCACTATATATTTAGCCTATGAGTATTGTGCCGCAGGGCTGATGGGTCCTATGAAGTCAATACTCCACTTTTCGAAAGGTTGGCGAGCGATGACTGGGGCTAACTCCATCTGATCTTTTTGGATTGGGACCCTCGTTCGTTGGCACGCATCGCAGTGTTTGACAAATTGTGAGGCATCCCGGAAGAGCGTGGGCCACCATAGCTGGGACTGCAACACCTTTCGAGCTGTCGTATCCCCGCTAAAGTGTCCTCCTGCAATGCCGTTGTGCGCCTCTGAGAGCACATCGTGCATCTCATGCTCACACACGCATCTACGTAGCAAACCGTCTTGCCCCAGCCTATAGAGCTGGCCTGCAATCAACTGATAAGGCTGGATCTTCAGGATTAGTCGCCTGAGTCGTGCCCGTTCCATTGGTCGATCGGGCAGCCCATGCTCGAGTACTTGGACTATGTCATCCGCCCAATATGGTGTTAGGTCGGCCCTGAATAGGTCCTTTGCGCTGGACATGCGGAATAAGTGGCTGTCTGGTAATTCGTCCACTATGCCTTGTCCAGTAGCTTCTCCTGTGGGTATTCGAGACAGATGGTCAGCCATATAGTGTTGCTTTCCCTTCCGTACTACCACTGAGAAGTCGAACTCTAGGAGCAGGAGAAGCCATCGTGCTATACGCCCGGTAGTGCAAGGTTTGTTGACTAGGTAGAGCAGGGCTTGATGGTCGACAAAGAAGGTGAAGGGGGTGGCAAGCAGGTAATGCCGGAACTTCTTCACGGCGAACACCATAGCTAGTCCTTCTCTTTCCGTTGTTGAATAGTTCATCTCTGTTTCAGTAAGCTGTCTACTTGCAAAACTTACTGGGTAATCTAAGTTATGCTCGCCTGGTTGGCACAGCACCGCCCCCACGGCAAACTTAGAAGCGTCGATGTGTACATGGAAGGGCATGATCCAATCTGGGGGTCGTAGGATAGGTGCTGTCGTTAGGGCTTTTTTCAGTTCCTCGTAGGCTTGCTGGCAGGCCTCGGTCCACTCGAAGGCAACTAGCAGTTTGTACAATGGCCTAGCGATAAGTGCATAGTTTAGTATGAACCGCCTGTAGTATCCTATGTGACCTAAGAAGCATTGAACCCCCCTGTAATTGCTTGGGGGGGGAGGTCCACGATAACCTTAACCTTTGAGAAGTCCGTGGCAATGCCGTTCTTGGACACTACGTGTCCCAGGATGCAACCGTGCTTTACCCAAAATTGACATTTCAGGGGGTTGAGGGAGAGACGGTATAAACGGCACCGTTCAAAGACCGTGCGGAGTTTTTCGAGATGCTAGTTCCAAGTTGAATGGACACACAGGTCATCGACGAAAACCTCCAACTCCTTGCGAAGCATATCCTTGAATATGGTGCACATGAGGCGCTGAAAGGTGGCGGGGGCATTGGTTAGCCCGAATGGCATGACTACATAGGCGAAGACGCCCCACTCAATGGCGAAGGCGGTCTTGTGCCTATCTGCAGGGTGTACTTGCACCTGATTGTATCCCAAGAAGCCATCCAGGAAACTGTAGGCTTCCTCACCTACCACCCTCTCCAACATGTGCTCAGTGTATGGTAAGGGGTAGTTGTCTCTCTTTGTTGCTGCGTTTACTTTCTTATAATTGACGCACACTCGAATCTTGCCGTTTTCCTTCATCACAATGACTATGGGTGATACCCAGTCCGTGTGCTCAATTTCGTAAATGAACCTAGCTCGCATTAACTTGTCAATTTCCTCCTTGACAGCATGGGCGTGCTTGGGATTCATGGGATATGGTCGCTGCTTGACCGGCATTGCATCCGTCGTCATGGGTATATTGTGAGTCACAACACTCGGGTCCACTCCTCGTAGCTCGTCTAGGGACCAAGAAAACGCATCCCGATACTCCCGCAAAAGAGCGATGAGGTTGGATTCCTCCTCCGTGGTCAGGTCCTCGGCAATGAACACCGGTCAGGGTGTTTCCCGTTCTAAAGCAAGGTTTATCTCCTTGACCTTGGCTGGCCCTTCGATGGGTTCGCGGATTTGCCCTTGGCGTTTGGCGCTTAGCAGAACCACCACCCTATCCCCTTTTTTGAATTTCGAAAAGCGTTTAGGGAGGTCCCGCAGCTTTCGTTGTTCTTCCGATTGCACGTCGTTGGAGCACTCTGTTTTAGTCTGTCGGAGTCGTCTGCGCCTTAGGTGGATGGGCAGATCTCCCCTGGTGCGTCTGGCCTTGGGTGGCCTGGGGATTTTTGGGTCATCCTCCGAAGTAACTTCAGATTCAGAGTCAAATTCCTCATTTTCACTAGGGGAGGTGGTCTCTCCTGGCGGCCTCAGTTCGGAGGGCGACACGGTTCTAAGCAGGGCTGCCGCTCTTGGTTGGGTCAGGCCGGCCTGCTTAAAATCCACAGCCCCCATTTGTTCCAACCACGCACGATCGCATTTTGCACACATGACCCCTTGGTCCATCCAGATGGCCGGCCTCGGTTGTGGTTTTGCATCCGCTCGGATTTGTTCAATCTCTCGTCCCTCGGTATCATATTCTACCGTGTCCATCTCGCCCTCACTTTCTTCATCGAAGGGTTGGCAATCTTCGTATTCGTCGCTGGAATCCGCCTTGCTGGACTGCGCGGCAGTCTCCAGGGCCTATTTTGCTTCATTTTGTTGGTCGGAAACCAATGCCCAGTTGTATCTGAGATTTAGTTCGTGCACTCTGGTCCACTTCCATTCGGGTTGTTCCAAGAGGTCTTGGAGTGGCTTAAGATTGGCGGCTGCGTTGAGCTCCAGTCGGTCTGTTAGGTATCCCAGTATCCCTTGAAGTTGTCTCCTATTGGTTGGCACTTGGAAGGCAACAGGTTTAGGTCCGCCATGGAGGCTTGCTGCCATCATGTAGACAAGCACGGGCTGTGTTCCTCTTGGCTTGCCAACTGTTTGGCCAGCCTGCTCGTACGCTTCCTGATCTGAGAATGGCAAATCGAGCGTAGCGAGAACGTGCATCCAATCCCGCTCGTCCTCTGGGCAAGGGATATACCTCGTCAAGGACCCGCGGGATTCCTTGTTTTGGTCGGTTCCTTTGAGTAGAGCGGAGATGGTATCTAGGTCGACTGGTGAGGTTTTCCAAGTGTCCATCTCTATTCTCACCGCTTCAGCTCGGTTGCCCAAGAAGATCAGGTTGTTACCCCAGTCTTCGATGACTCTGGCATTGCGCATCCAAGGTCGACCCAATAAGATGTCATAGTCTACTCCCTTCATGACGATGAAGTCGACAGAGAACTGATTTCCTGCAATCTTCACCGGCCAATTCTTCAAGACCCCGAATGGTCTCACTCGCATGCCATTTGCTAGTGTGACATTAAACCGGGCAGTTTCGACGGGTGGGTTTTCCCACTTCTGTAGCACTGCATGGTTGAGCACACTGACCCTTGCGCCTGTGTCCACGATCCCCCCTTCTCGTTGTGTCCCCTAGGGCTAGGATTGGTAAGACTGCATGCATTTCTGAGCCTTCCCAGAAGGCGTTGATGTGCAAGGACTTAGGGCTTGAGTGTAGCGTCAAGCTTGGCAAATGAGTTTTTGCCTCTTGGTCTTGAGCATTTCCTGGCGCTTGCTCGTGCGGTCTGTCGATCCACCGCTTGAGATCCTGCCACAGGGTTGAGTGCTGCCTGAGCAGCTCTCCCAGCGCAACTGTTACAGGGGTGGTTACTAATGTGGTTAGGAGGTTGCTAACCCCCTGTTCTGATCTATGTTCGGACTGTCCGGGCCAACGGCCAGGGCTGTCCTGTGGTTCTGTTACGTCTAAGCCTGGCCTTGCCCTTGTCGGTCCTGCTAGTGGCATAGCCGCCTCGGCAGACTTAGGGTGGGGTAGCAATGATGGTGCACTCATGCTGAAGAGGTCCTCAATCTCATCCTCCGTGATAGGCTCGACGTCCTTGAGGTGCTGTTGAGCCTCCCTCACCCATTCCTTTACCTTTTCTATGGCTTCCAACTGCCGCTTGGGGTGTGGGTATTCCCCCACCTTAGCGCTCTCCGGTTGTGCAGTTCTAGGGGCTGAAGTTTCTGCCTCTGCGTCTGAGACCTTGCCGGGGGGCAAGGTCGTGATGCTGTCGGTTTTTAGTGCGACCTTAGCCTCTAACCTCTTCTTTTTCCGCCTATGGCTTTTCTTTCCTACAGAGGCAGCGTCGAGATTGCTAGGTCCGGGCAGAGATACGCCAGCCTGCCTCATTTGTGCTCGGGTCATCACTCGTAGAGGGATAGGTATGGCCTCCCCATCGGGGTTTTCAACCCCAAACAGTCCCAGAGGGACGGATGGCAAATTGGCCGTCCTAGAAGGCGGCTTTCGCTTTGGGCAATCTATGAAAAGATGAGTAATTCCGCACTCCGCACACCTTTGGTCGGCTTTGTCCCTATTTTGCTGCTCTCTCTTTGGGCACCTTGACGAGATGTGGCCGGGATGCCCACATGTCCAACAAGTGACTGGATCTGGTGGCTGCCCTCCCAGGCCTCTACCCCGTCCTCGTCCTGGTGCCATCACCGGTACTGGTCGATAATCCATGAGGATTGCATTGCCCTCGTCGTCGTGCGAGATGTACGGGTACATGTAGGTTTCTTCGTCATTGGGCTCCTCTACGTAATGCACCGGAGCATCACTCGCCAGGTGGGTCACATAGGGACTAGGCAGCCTAGGAATACCGGTAGGGTTGATGTCCATCCTAGGGACCACTAGCTTCGCATCGTTAGGTGCTGGTAGGGCAAGAGGAGCTCCCCTTCCGTAGTATGGCTGTGGCCTGTTAGCCGGATAGAGCTGGCCATAGGGCTGCGTGTACGGCAGTCGTCGTGGTAATCTGCAGTGTGCGGCATCATGGCCGAACCTTCCGCAGTTGGTGCAGGGTCTCGACCTAGGGTCCTGACATTCTGCTGGCAGGTGGTTTCCTCCGCAGTACACTCACTGGATATGCTGACGCGCAGGTCGCCGTAACATGTCCTGTATTTTGGCGAGCTCTGTCTTCACCTCGGCCAAGTCATGGTCTGCCTCGGCAGACTTCCCTTTATCGTGGGATGACGTGTTGGGTCGTTCGCTAGAGGTTGGAGTTTGTTCTAAACTCCGTGGGTTGAGTTCTTCTGGGTTCGAGCTCCTGGAGCTTTGCTCCCTCAGCTGGTCATCGACCCTAATGGCCTCCTCGAAAACTCTAGCCACCACGTCCCTTTGCAAGCTCGAGTTGCCCGCTAGTGCTTTGTACAATTCTTCATCCCGAATCCCGCTGATGAAAACGGTTGACACCGCCCTGTCGGTCGGTCTTTCGCCCAAGGGGATCCTCTTAAGGAGGCTTCTAACATGGGTGACGTAGTTGCGGATGCCCTCCTTCTCCTTTTGTTTGACGTTCATCAGACGCACTAGCAGGTTGTTAGAGTATCCGGGTTCGGCAAATCTCTTAACGAAGAGATCCTTGAGGTTATTGAAATTGGCCAGTTCTACATTATCTAGACTTGTATACCACATCCTACCCTTATTGCTTAAGCAAAGTCCGAACTCTTGCAAACGCTGGGTTTGGTCATTGAGGCCATTTGCTTTGCAGACCTGCTCAAACTGCTCGACGAAGCTGTACGGGTCGTCCGGTGGTTGGTACTTGTCGAGTTGCTTGGTGACAATAGGTATTTTGGCATGGCTCTTTGAGCCCTGGGTTGCCCCTAGTCCTGCAAGTAGCGAGGTTGCTAGCGCAGCGGCATTTTGCTCCGCCGCGGTGTTATCGAGCAGCCGTTTCATGAGGAGCTCGCCTAGCGTCAGGTCTCCCTCGAGTGCTCTCTCCTGGTCTGTTTGGGTCCAGCCAGCCAGGTTCAGCACTCGCTGCACTTCATGCAGCTCCATGCTTTGCCTTAGCCTCCTGGCTTGTTGGTCCCTATTATTGTCTGCTATGCCCCGCAATGCCTTGCGGGCTAGCCTCCTCTCCTCCTCTAGGTCTGCAATAATTGCCTCCGCTGTCCTGCCATGGTGTTCGTACTGGGCGTGCGCATCGTAACTGCTCACCATTTGCTCTATGGCTTCCGAAAACATGCTAACATCTAGCTCCCCTGCAAACCGATGATCTGGAACTCCCTCTGTCATGGTGAAATCCTTACGCCTGGCTGTCCGTCCACTCCTTGTCGTTGTTACTCCTCGCTTGATCCTACCCTGTGCTCTGTGCGTCTGTCGTAGGGCCACTCGTACAATTTGGCAATTTATCTGAGTGAGTTCTTTTTTACTTTTTGAATGCAGCGCTCAACTTAGGGCCACTCGTAATTGTGTTATCCTTGTGCACTCGTGCTCAAACAGGCTTTCGACTTTCCTAAGTGTTCTTCAAGTGCGGACATTCGATCAAGTGCTGTGAGTGCTCTCCCTGTGTCTTGCCCACTCCTGTTCGTTCTGGGCCTAACAAGCTTTACTACTCTCTTCCTGGCCGCCTCATGGGTAGCAGGGCCCCATGCTGCCTCTTGTTGCGCACGTGGCAAGGGGTCCACCGGGGGAGTGCCCCAGTGCCTCCTAATTGGGTCAGGTTTAGTTCTAGTTGACTCTAGGAATCAGACGTCCGATTTACCAGTGGTCCGATTGTGGGGATCGGACCAGGTATGTCAGGGCGAAGTGGGGGTCTTAGGGTCCGCGTGTCTGATTCTCAAGAATCGGACGGACGGGTGTGCGAGGAATCGGTCCGATTCTAGGTAGGCGTGTAGAACTCCGTCCGATCGGACTGGTGGGTCCGAGTCGGGGCGTTCGAGTGGTCCGAGTGTCCGATTTTAACCAAAGGGACTGGTCGGTCCGAGTGCCACGTGGCACGTCCGATCAGACCAGTTAGTCCGAGCTAGTGATTGAGTGGGAGGTCCGATCGGACGATTGTCCGAGTGTCCGATTCTAGGAATCGGACACTGGGCCGACCGTCCGATTCCGCCAGTCCGATGGGTCGCGCACACCGACTTGCTTGAATTCCACTAGGTGTATTATCCCTTGGGTCGTGCGATTACCCCGCGACAGAGTTGGAGTGGGGTGGACAAGATCGATTACCTGAAGTCGCCGAATGCAATGTCCTCCTAGCTCCACACGATCGGACAGCTGCCTAGCTCGCTCACTCTCTCCCTCTCTGTCTCTTTCGCTCTCTGTTGGTTGAAAATGGGGTCCTCCTGTCCCCCTCCTCAAAGTTTTATACTCTGCTAGTTCTGCCCTACACCCTCTAGGTTCTATCCCTGGTGTTCCTTATGCAATTACCTTGCATCTACTCCATTTTTTTTTTCTTTTGTTCCAGTGATCTCTCCCTGGTTTCACAGCAGCAGCCCTGTGCCTCTTCGTGTGCGATTTCCTACTGCTAATCTATCCTAAACACATTCTGAATCGAAAACAAAAAATTGAACCAATTTCTCCATGTTGTCCAGTCATTATCAACCAGATTGTTCAAAAACACTTACCTGTTCTGAAGATCAAAAACACCAGACTTCCTACCTATCTCAAGCTCCGTTTCAGGGTGAATGCCCTACTTCGGTGCTCGATATGGGGCGCGCGAGTGCTCGAGCTTGAATCCGTCGGTCCCGGCAACGGAACCAAAATGTGGGAGCCTTCACTCAACCGCCAAGACCCTCGAACCGCTTATTGTTTCAAGCGTTTCAAGCGAGCTCTCATGGCTATCTCTCACCTAGCCGTCGCGCCACCGATCCTATGAATGCAGTGAACTTACCTTGATGCTTGATCGAGTTCCCTCCTCTCTCTCACACTTAGGTAGCTTCACGATTCTTGATACTAGCTCAAGCATCCTCAAGCCTCCTCCTTCTCCAAGCCTCATCCTCCATAGCCGCACGCGCAAGAGAAGAGAAGGAAGGAGAAGAGGAGAAGGGGGGGAGGAGATGGTGGAGAGCTTCACCCTCTTGATTCCTCACTCTCTCACGTGCTCACTCCCTCAATCTCTCACACTCCCTCTCTCAAGAGCACACACACAAGCAAGAAGAAGAGAAGAAGAGAGGAAGAAGAACACTAGTTTGCCACACCAAAGAATGAGCTCTTCATTCACTTTTCAGCTTTTTATACAAAACCCTACTTCCCTTTTGGGCGGTCATTCCCTTTTTCCCTTTTTTACATGGCCGGTCATAGCCCAGGCCCTGTTTCCCTTTGTTCTTTTCTCTTCCTTGCTTTCTTTTCACTACCCTTTTATCTTTACAAATAGCACGGGAGAGAGCCCGGCACTCTTTTACAAGATTTTAGAGTGCGCTTTTTATGCGCCTTTCCCTTTTTACGGTTGCCTTGGTCTTTGACGGTTGTCCTTGCGCTTTTTGAGCTTTTTCTCACTCTTTTCCTTCCGTCGGGCTACCTCTTTTCACCTTGGCCCTGCGTCTTTAGAGTGCGTGTTTCAGCCCTGCGTCTTTAGAGTGCGTGTTTGAGGTTAACAACCAATATTCTTATTTCTGATACCGGCCTTCAAGATTGGTATCATGGTGAAGAGGATGAAGAATAGGATCCATTTATCATGTCCTTTGCGACAAACAATGCATATCTTGCGCATAGCAATCAAAAGAATCATCAAATGTTGGCACCTTGTTTCTTGCATCCTCTCCTCTCTCTCTTCATGATTTCTCCTTTTTTCTCATGTTCAATTAATGTCCTTTCATCCTTTTGCCTATCCCCCCTCAAAAATTGGTCAATCTCTTCAAATCTTGGCCCTTTTTCAGCCTCCTTAACTGCGCATAGTGTGTTTCTCTATAAATTAAGGTCTCTTGACATGAAATTCCACCTCATACACATGGAATTAATGTCCAAATGATGTATAGATGCTTTTTCCTTGATTTTGCACTTTAATCTATCTTTAGCTTTAAAATGACTCACATTGTGTGCCTCAAACTCTTTGCACAAACGACTGCTTTGAAGTTTTAAATCTACAATTTCCACTAAAAATGCCCTATGGATCCACAAAAAATGCTTTGAAATCCCACAAAGTGTACCTTGAAATCCATCCCGGCCAAAGACCAAGCCACTTTTAACCGGGTTGTCAAGCCAACGCTTGCGAGTTGTTTCACTGAACATGTGATATTTGTAACCAATTCTTATGATTTATTCTAGTCTTCATCTATTGTTACAACACTTGTTCATAGTAGTCCAACTAATCTAATATCTAGAACTCAATAAGATTACTTAATCTTACACTTTGCTTTTGTTTTTAACCTTCCCAGCTAGGTCTCTACATTGGACACTAGGATGCTAAGCCTAGGATGTTTATCCATTAGGGAATTTGTTTCAGGGCAGCATAGATCCAATGGATCTATCTACACATCTCCATTTAAATTCCTTTTAAATTATCTCTTATCTACCTTTATATAATAATTTCTTTTTATTAGTTACTAACCAATAAATATTCTTCTTTTCTCTTCATTACTAAACATCAATCAAGATAAAAACAAGTTATCCTTACACTTTTATGTGTACACATACATTTTTTATTTTAAACCCTATTTCTTCCCTTAATTATTAAATATCCTAGTGGCCCTCCACTCTTTATCTTAACGATCATCTACGTTTTTTTAAAAATGAATAACCTATAAAAATTTAATATAAATACTGAGACATCTCCTCATGCCATCATATAAATAAATTTTTCATTTTATGTTGTTTATAATTCAATTAAGAATTATAGTTAGTTTCTAACTTAGCAACTATCATAAAATATCCTTACATTCTTTTTTTCCCATGTCGTAAATTAACACACCATGTATACTCTTAATTATGTCAAATAAAAAACACCATGTTTATATGGATATTTTCTTCAACGAGAATAACATTGAATTGGTTTTTTAAAAATTAATTCCCAAAAATTTTACTAAAGGATAAAAAATTTGACTTTTAGCTTTTCCATGGAAAGATCATAATTTTTATTGATGCAAAACATAATGTTTTAGATGAAAACGAATTTTTTTACTAAAAAATAATTATTTTTGAATTTTTTAACATGCTAAATGATCTTCAAATACTATAAAAAGAATTTAGTAAACTTTTAGCATTATAGACTTCATGGAAAAATTATTATAACCCATAATTAAGTAACCAAATCTATTAAAAAATTATATATGCCATTTTAAAGAATTTTTAGTTGTTTTTTAAAAAATAGAAAATTAAACATACATAAATAAAAAAATCATTCAAAGTTAAAGATGAGGTTCAAAGACATTTTATAAAAATTATAAACCAAAGAAATATTTATGCTGCATCACTTATTTCTATTAAACGAGGTAAGGCACTTACGTAAAGTACGAGAGTTGCAATTATGCTTTTGAAAACCGTATCCTTTGTAGTCTGACGTGCTAGGAGAAGTCTATCTAGTCAATATGCACCACAAGATCATCATTTCTCGTCTCCTGAAAGATCCATTTGCCAATTGCATGGTTGCCTTAGGAATGGCCTCTTAGAACTATTTTAGATTAATCTTGATTAGTTTTGAACTTGAAACTATATCTTCCATGGAGTTGAAAATGACAACTTGTTAAGGGAAAGAGGGTAATTGAATATCTCCATCATGCTTTCACAGAATTAGGAGTGAAGTGAAGTGATTGGAAGGCAAAAGATTGTTCTCCTACCCTATCACTTCAGATTAGATAGGTATATTGAAGCTCCAATCCCATGTTTAGAGGTAAGGCATGGGCGATGATCTTCTACAAGACATTGACTTCAATTCTCCCCTCTTGCTCTTCTCGAATTACAATTTTTTTGTCAATCTTCTGGTTTTTATTGGGCTCGAAAAGCCTCTTATCTCTCCCTCTCTTCAATGCACCTAGGAAGATGGAGCCATTTCATCAAGCTCTCTCTCTCTCTCTCTCTCTCTCTCTCTCTCTCTCTCTCTCATCCATCCATCCACAATCCAGATCCTACAATGCTTTTACAAGGTGAAGCTTGTCTTTTTTTTATATACGCTATTGTAGCAGCAAAGCGATGTAAGGGATTGATGAAACGTCATCATATCCATAGATCGAGATGATGGAAGGGATGGATCATGGGAGAAGATGAGGGCCAAATCCTGACTTGGCCATCATTTCTTTCCCCTTATGCTTCAAGCTCCGAACAGGCACCTTCAAGTCGAGTGAGAATACCTCCTTCTTCATGACCCCTCCTTCAAGTCGAGCGAGAATGCCTTCTTCTTCATGACCCCTCCTTTTTTCCCAAGGTTCTCTCCTTCCTCTAATTTTAACTTTTTTCTTTTATTCATTTCTTTTCCCCCCTCCTCTAAACCTTAATAAAACCATTAGTATTGTTCTTGTGTCAATTGATGTAGCATTGCCTACAATCTTTTTTTGCATAAAACATAATATTAACCCCAGATTGACAGTTCGTCCTTGTTTATTCAAAATTGATTTTAAATCTTTCCCTCCATGTCAATTTCTTATCCTTCTCAAGTACCACATCTTTCAAAATGCTCTCTAGGATAGTTGTATTATAGAAACTGAACTTCTTTGTGTTTCTATTCTTCTTCAAAAGAGCCTGATGCTCATGACGAACTCGAAGGAAAACTCTGCTAATTGTAGCAACCACATGTTGAGATGACAAGCTCAACACATGCAGGCATTAATGATGGACCGCCTAGTTAGATGGATCCACACGTCTACACTTAGCACGTCGGTGGTCATTATGACTCTCACATGGTCACTGACTCATTACTTATTATATTCAGGTTGTTACACCTATTTATAGCTAGCATAGTTATAGCGCCCGTCGACTAGTGTAGTCGGTTATGCATTGTTTGACTTAGTAGGCCACTTTCCTTTATGTTGTATCTTATATACACTTTGTGTACATTGCAAAGTGTGTGAAAGAAGAAAAAACCAGCAAGAAAACATTTTGGCCTTCATCTCTCTTCATGTCTCTTGAGTGAGCTTCTTCTTGTGCATTCTATGTGTGTTCAATGCAGCATCTTGAGGAAGTCCCCCACCACGCGATTCTTGACATGGTATCAGAGCCGTGCCACTGAGAGAGGCTGATTTCAAAGGCTGAAGTGAAGGAGAAGAAGCAAGGTTCGAGCAAGCAAGCCATGGGTAAGAAGCTCTCCCATCCTTCCACTCTCTCTCTTGGATAGTGCCTGTGGAGACACCGAAAGTAGGGTCAAGCAAAACATCTGAGATTGTTGTGAGATTTGGTGTGCGAGCAGAGCACTGTATATTCTATAGACAAGCCCTTTAGGGCTTATCCGCAGTTATTTTGGGCATCTGAGGCCATTTCAGGCCTCGTTTTAGAGTCATAAGGTTGCGGACAACAGTTTCAGGGTATACTTTGATTTTGGTTGTATTGACCGAAAGTGGGTACACAGGTTATAGATTGCAATTTTGTAATTTTTGAGGTGTTTGCAGGAAGCAAGCATAAGGTTTATCTGTAAACAGGTTGTAGATTACATATACTGTTGAGCAATCAGTGAAAAGGTTGCTTGGTGTATTACTGTGCACGTGTTGTGGAAGATTGCAGAAGACTAACTTGCTGTGTTATATTCTTGTTTGTGATAATGGTAGAGAATAGTAGAAATCCCATTATTGAGAAGCTCAACAAGAATAACTACCCTTCATGGAAGTTTCATGTGACGAACTTCCTCATTGGAAAGGGCCTTTATGAGTTTGTCTCAGGTGAAGAAAAGGAGACAGAGCTGGGTATCCCTCCGACTACAAATGAGTTAAAAGCATGGAAAGAGTGGAATGCGAAAGACAAAAAGGTGATGTACTGGCTATCTACAGTAATTGATAATACTATGATGGGACATATTAGGAATGCAGAAACTTCACATGCAGCTTGGACGATTTTTGAGAGTATGTTTTCAGTAAACACAAAGGCATGAAAGATTCAACTCAAGCAAGAGTTGAATGCCTTGAAGAAAGGAAAAATATTTGTTAATGAGTGTGTTGAAGGTGAAGAGCATTGCAGATGCTTTAGCGGCGATTGATGCAATGCCGGATGATGATGATTTGGTTTCATCCACTCTGAGTGGCCTTAACAATGAGAAAGCATGGAAATCATTTGTTACTTTAGTATATGTACGGAAGTCATTTCCAGATTTTGATGAGTTGATCTCTCTCATGCTTACTGAAGAGATCAATATGCAGGGTGATTTGTCTGAAAGAAATGGTGAATAGGTCCAAGCATTTTACTCGAGTTCAGGAAGGGGACGTGGTAGATCCTCTTCAAGAGGTCGTGGTACAGGACGTGGCAGTGACAACCATCAAAATAGATTGAATCAACAATTTGGCGATATGCAGGTTTCAGGAGGTCGTGGTAACTTTAGAGGCACGGGGAGCTTTAGAGGAAGAGGTGGATGGCAGAAAAGAGGTTCTAACAACTCTGGTATTGTGTGTCACTACTGTGGCAAAACAGGTCATATTGCAGTCCAATGTTATGCTAAGAAAGATGATATTCGCAGTGGTAAGTTGCAGCAAGGAAACTATGCATCATCTTCATGACAGAATGAAGATAAAAATGAACGTCTAATTGTTATGCAGCATATGCTGAATGTTGTTATAGGAAAGGGAACGCATGATGATGTTTGGTATGTTGATTCAAGAGCATCCAATCATATGACCAGCCATGCAGAATGGTTTGGAGAGATGCAGGATTTGCAAAATACAGGTTATGTGCAGACGGGTGATGATTCATGCCACCCAATTTCACACATTGGAAAAGTTTCCTTGTCCTTGCATGATGGTAAGACAAAGAGTCTTTCAAATGTATTACATATGCCATCTATTACAAAGAACTTGTGTCAGTCGGTCAAATGGTAGAGCAAGGGCTGCAAGTTAGATTTAATGCAAAGGGCTGCTTTGCAGAAGACTTCAATGACAAGTGCAGGTTGGTTGCAAAGGGAAGTAGAGTTGGACGTATGTTTACTCTAGATGCTGGAATTCCTACTATGAATGCTGCTATGTATGCTAAAGGAAAAGGTGTTGTTGCAGATATTGAAATTTAGCACAAAGGCATTGAACATGCAAATGTACAAAGGCTGAAATTAATGCAGTCCAAAGGGTTGATTACAGGTTTGCCGACATTTAGAATTGCAGAATTTCATAAGGTATGCGAAGCATGTCCGTTTGGTAAGCAGGCAAGACAATCCTTTTCACATGACAGAGATGTAAGCAGAAATATCCTTGATGTTGTGCATACAGATATTTGGGGGCCTACACAAAATGTATCTCTTGGAGGCAGTTCATACTTTGTCACATTCATTGATGATTATTCTAGAAAGCTGTGGGTATATTTTATGAAGGAAAAGAGTGAAGCGTTTGAGCACTTTAGAACTTTCAAGGTTGCAGTTGAAAGAGAAACAGGCTTGAAAGTAAAGTGCTTGAGGTCAGATGGAGGGGGAGAGTACCTCTCGAATGAGTTCAGTGATTTTCTGAGGTCTCATGGGATAAAGAGATAGTTCACATGCAGGTATACCCCACAACAAAATGGGATTGCAGAAAGGAAAAACAGGCATATTGCAAAGTTGCACGCGCCTTGATGGATGAAAAGAATATGCCTAAGCATTTTTGGTCTGAGGATGTTCATACTGCTGTTTATATTATGAACAGAAGTCCCACAGCTGCAGTTCATGGTATGACTCTTGAAGAATGCTTTATTGGCAAGAAGCCTGATGTATCGCACTTGAAGGTATTTGGCTGTGTTGCATATGTTCATGTGCCAGATGAGCTATGGAAGAAGGTTGATCCAAAGGCAAAAAAATGTGTTTTAATTGGATACTCTTTAGAGCAGAAAGGGTATCGTTGTTATAACCATGTCACATGTAAGTTCAGAGTGAGCAGGGATGTCATCTTTGATGAAATGAGCAGTTGGTATGCATCTAGTGGTGATGCATTGGATGATGATGATGATCATGACACTCATGTGTAGGCTGAAAAGTAAGAATCACGGACTCTTAGTGGACCAGAGACATCATCTGGTAGTCCTTGGTTTGGGAGACTAAGGAGTAGCTCTACATCTTCAGGTGCATCTAGTAGCACTACAGGTAAAGACAAAGGAAAGAATAAAGTGTCAGATGGCATTGATGCAATTCTTGATAGAGACTCCAGTGGCTCAGAGATCTTGGATGATGAGCTTGGCATTCCTTCAGTGAGGACTCCAGGTGTGCAGAGAGCATGCATCAATGCAAAGACTCTATTGAGTGATCCAGTGGTACACAGGTCTAGCAGAGTGAGATACCCTATTAACATACTTGGTTTTGAAGGTTATGCATCTCACCATTATGCTTATATGGTGAAAGTTATTGAGGATGTTGAGCCCACATGTTTTGAGGAGGCTGTTGGTCATGCTCATTGGGATGCAGCAATGGATGAGGAGATGGCTGCATTAGATGCCAATAAGACTTGGGATCTAGTATCATTGCCGAAGGGCAAGAAAGCTATTGGATGTAAGTGGGTTTATAAGATAAAGCACAATGCAAATGGTTCTATTAGTAGGTACAAAGCTAGGCTGGTTGCAAAAGGTTATGCCCAGACATATGGCATAGATTATGGAGAAACCTTCAGTCCAATTGCTAAGATGGCAACTATCAGATGTGTGATTGCTTTGGCAGAGCAGCCAAAGATTAGAGGTTGCAGCAAATGGATGTGAAGAATGCCTTCTTGCATGGCGATTTGCAGGAAGAGGTATATATGGATCAGCCAGCAAGTTATGAAGATTTAGAGCATCCCGTGTATGTGTGCAGGTTGAAGAAGGTGCTCTATGGGCTCAAGCAAGCACCTAGAGCATGGTCTGACAAGATCAGAGAGTATCTTGTCAATATTGGCTTTTATGTTTCTTATGTTGATCACTCACTTTATGTGAGAAAGGGAGATGCAGATTTGGTCATCATAGTCATCTATGTGGATGGCTTGATTATTACAGGTGATAGTGATAGTGGGATTGCTGAAGTCAAGGACTTTTTGAGGAAGAAGTTTAAGATGAAGAAATTAGGTGAGCTAAGGTACTTCCTTGGCAGCGAGGTGATCAGATGTGATGACGGTATATGACTGTCCCAAAGACAGTATGGCTTGGATATGTTGTCCAAGTATGGTATGACAGCATGCAAACCACTTTCAGTCTCGTTGGAGCAGAATGTAAAGTTGAGTGCTGATGTTGGGGATAAAATAGAATACCCTACTATTTTCAGGAGGATAGTGGGGAGTTTGATCTACATGACCATTACAAGGCTAGACTTGAGCTACGCTATTGGTCTTGTGAGTCAGTTTATGCAAGTACCTAGAAAGCCACATTTGGAAGCAGTCAGACACATATTGAGATATGTGAAGTCCACATTACATTATGGACTTTTCTATGAGGCAGGTACAGATGTACAGGTGTTTGGATACACAGATGCAGATTGGGCTGGTAGTATGTCTAATAGAAGATCTACCAGCAGATACATGTTCTCTCTTGGTAGTGTAGCAATTACTTGGAGTAGCAAAAAGCAATCTACAGTTGCTTTGTCGAGTACAGAGGCTGAGTATAGAGGTGCTGCTGTTGCAGCATGTGAGGTAGTATGGCTGCAAAAGTTATTGGATGATTTATATGTGTAGGTGGAAGGTCTAGTTGTCATTTATTGTGACAACATGAGCGGTATACAATTGGCTAGGAACCTTGGGTTCCATGCCAGGACAAAACATATTGAGGTACACTACCACTTTGTGAGAGAGTGGGTGAGATTGACTTGGTGTATGTCAGCACACAGGATCAGATAGCTGACATCTTCACGAAGGCACTGGGTACAAAGAAGCTGCAAAAGTTTCGAAGCTTACTTGGAGTTGTAGAGATGCAGTTGAGCTTGAGGGGGAGTGTTGAGATGACAAGCTCAACACATGCGGACATTAATGATGGACCATCTGGTTAGATGGGTCCACATGTCTACACTTAGCACATCAGTGGTCATTATGACTCTCACATGGCCATTGACTCATTACTTATTATATTCAAGTTGTTACGCCTATTTACAGCTGGTATAGTTATAGCGCCAGTCGACTAGTGTAGTCGGTTATGCATTGTTTGACTTAGTAGGCCACTTTTCTTTATGTTGTATCTTATCTACACTTTGTGTACATTGTAAAGTGTGTGGAAGAAGAAGGAAAAACTAGCAAGAAAACGTTTTGGCCTTCATCTCTCTTCTTTTCTCTTGAGTGAGCTTCTTCTTGTGCATTCTGTGTGTGTTCAGTGCAGCATCTTGAGCAAGTCCCCCCACCATGCGATTCTTGACACCATAATATTTACCAGGAAATATCCAACAATCACAACAAGAGTGATAAAATAAGCCACTGCATGTTTGAACTTATTAGTCTCCATAACAAACATGACAAAGCTCCAACCTTCTAATGACACAACCTAGAAGAGTGTTAGATGGATGATGGAAACATGTCAAAAGACTTGGGGGGGTCACCTTATATTAGCCCTCTATATAACGTGCGTTCAAAGGATTCTTTAAAAACCCCTTATTTTTTTCACCATTTTATATACCCCTTTCGTGAATTTTGAAGGCAATAGTTATACCCCCTCTGTAAATCTAAAATTTAAATCGAATGTGCATTTTCATGGCCCCTTTTGTATAATTCAAATTAAAACATGATACTATAATATTTTAGCCATGGAATTCTCACAATGATCCAAGATGGATATCCAAACACGATGTTAATATTATGAAACTTTTACAATAGCACTACAACATAGAGCTATACACAAAAGACTCCAAGATTCACATGTCCAAAGCATGTCTTATACATTTGGATTGTGTAGTATGATAAAGGCTGTATATTATTAAAAAGAATAATACATAAGTATGTTGACTTCATTGCTTCCATGGCTAGCCATCTCCATGCATTATGCTGCTTAAGAATCCCAAAAGATCAAAACGCCACAAAATTGGTCTGAAATAAAAAAAAAAACAAATTCCCTCTCGTCAAGCACTCAAACATCAATAGTGTGTGCAAAGTATATATCATAACTAAAATCAAAAGAAAAAGATTAGATGTTACTTACAATATATGCACCATATTTCAACCATGATGCAATAGTGATACATCACCTTAATACTTCAACTACAAAAAGATACTTCTATCAACGTAGCACATTGCCATATGACTAGTTTGAAGATATCTCAAAAGAACTCCTCGGTGCAATATTTCAGCTGCAAAGAGTCTATCTACCCCAACCTTGCCAACTTCTAGTAGCTTGAACATTCATTGCCTACAAGAAAGAAGATACTACAATAAAGGTAATGACCTTATTTAGAAAGGCAATACAAAGCTTATCATAGATTAAAATCACTTACTTTGAGCATGAAAATGATTACTTAGCGCACTTGAGAAAGTCATTAAATATCTTATAATCATTCTCATCTAGTTGGTATCTATCATTTGATGCATTATATGTTAAATTTGCCAATGCGATGATTGACTCTATAGCAATCATATTCAAGTTAGTTAAGTCATATGTGAACATGTTTTGTCCTTTCACCCTTTGGTACCAACTAGACAAAACTTCTATCCCTTGTGGTCGATTTGTCAAATCAAAGTCCCGTTTTGTGAGGTGCCTGCCGATCGGCTTTCCAGGCACTCTTTTAGCGGCCTATCGAGAAACGAATCTAAGCATCGCTACTCGACACTCCCAGGGAATGTTTCGAGTTTTGTTGCCTAGGGTTTCCCAAATCCGCCTCGCAACGGAACATTCACGATCGACCCACTAGGATCGACATGAAATTTGGGTTCCTAGTTGTCAAGGTCTCCTGTTAGCATTCTAGCGTCGGGTATTGGACATCCTACTTTACGCAGAGATACCCAACCCGAAGCAGATCTATGCCGCACTTGGTTCAAAGAGAATGGGAAACGAGAGGGATGTGTTGCTCAACCTCTCTGCCCATAGGGCATAGTCCCATTTCGGTCCCCTAAGACAGCATGAATCGGGTTCTAACCTATCAATACCTAAAGGTCGAATGACGATAAAAACTTGTGAGAAGCCTCCCAGTTCTCTGGGACCACCCTGCCGTAGGATAGACCCATCGGGGATTCCGTCCACCCGCTTCCCTTGATAGCTTTAGTTTTCTAATTAGGTCCTACCACATTTATGTGTGACACTTAAAATCAGCTTCATTAATTAAGCCTTTTAGGGAACAAGGTTCGTTCGCGTAAATTATAGCACAGACACGAAAACAGAGCAAAGCAATCTATTGACAAACAAGATCAAACAAGTTCCTTAACTTATCTTCAAGTTAATCTTTGTCTCCCGCCCATACAGGAGAAATTATGTTTCGCTTCTGTCCAATAGAAGTATCCCTTCTGCCCTGCAGAAGTAACTGGTCCAATTCACATGGCACCAAAACTCAATCCTTTATCTAGAATAGGATCTCCCAACATGCCTAGATGTTGGGGGCCACGAAGGTTTTCAACTCCATTCTTGACCTAGCAAGGGGTGTCCAGAGCTCCAACTGACCTACAAGCTGTCTAGGAGCGAAACATCATTCCCGTGGTTGGCCTTTTCACCACTCGACCTTCGGCCCGTGAATCGAGCAGTGCCCTTTTGGGTTAATACGCGGTGCGACCATGGAGGTGATCCACCCGTACAATATATCCTTCCTTAATTAAATCCTTTAAGAATCAAGCACAAACAAGGCATTCAGCCTAATAACATTTTCTAAGAAAAGATTCCTTTATTCCCATGGCGACTTGTCATCACAGACTCTTGCCATGCATTTGCCATAAATCACAAGCACTTGGAATAATCATCCAAACAATAACTAACAACCAATTGAATGTAAAAAAATTTAGGATGTTGTTCGATCAATCAACAAAACCAATTGCATTCTTTCCAAACAATGCAAGAATAGATGATATAACATTTCCATCGTATATTTGCTCCCTCCCTTGGGATCTAAGAGCAATACCATGCAAACATGTTCTTAACACTTCCTTCCTTCGGCTAGGGCATATGTTAAGGGCTCAAACACTATTCATGATGTAAGTTCTATAGGTCACTTACCTTGATTGATAACCCAACCCTGAATTTGGATTGGCAAAAGTCATCCTTATCCAACGGATCTCAAGACATCCTAGTTTTAACCCTTATGATCAATTTCTTGTACTAGCTCTTAGTCAAGTCATGAGGCAAATAGAAATTTATCCTCATATATCAAATATGTTATAGGCATAACATATAAATACTTGATAAGATAAGTGCGAGATGATCTCAAGTAATTAGACTCCAATAGGCCTCGCATTGACCTAGAATCTAGTTTTTCTTAGTATTTGGCCTGTTAGGCTAAGTACTTTTGAAGTATCTAAACTTTAAACTAGTACTTCTCCATTCACGATTCTTAATGTCATATTCTTTTAGCAATTATGCTATCTATAACCCTTGACTATACTTTAATCTAGCATTTCTATGCCCAATCTTTTTTATGTCGTTCTTTTGACGACTATGCCATTCATAACGCTTGACTAATTCTTCCTTGTAATTGCTCTACTAGCAAATAAGTTATATGTAACTAGGTGCAATTATCTTCCCTTGATATATGCACTTCACAAGCTCCATCTTTCGAGTAAGCGAGATGAAATTTATCCTTTCCCATGACCTATACTCGTGCATCGTAGTATGGGGCCTAACGTATCTCATACGAGAATCAAATCAAGAATCTATCAATTTGAAAATACATTACTTACGACCGGAACCGCAGTTGGATTGACGATGATGCCTTTGCCCGAAGCCTTGTTGCTAGTTGCAAGATTGTCATCCACACGCGACATTCTTTGCTTGGAGGCCATCGTCCGCAAATAGACTCAAGAGATTAAGAAGGTAGAATAGATTCAAGATAAAAGATCGTAAGAGAAGATGGTTAAGTCGAGGACCGAGATAGAGGGAATTGAGCTAATTCTCTTCCTTGCAGCCTCTCGGGGTGACTCTCTCTCTCTCTCTCTCTCTCTCTCTCTCTCTCTCTCTCTCTCTCTCTCTCTCTCTCTCTCTCTCTCTCTCTCTCTCTCAAGCTCTCTTTCAAGCTCTTCCTCACAATCTCTTGGAGGGGTATCCTTCTCTCTACCTCTCTCTCGCAGCCTCTCGGTGTCTCCTTATGCTTCTTATGCCTCTCCCATGCCTCATATTTATAGTGAATTAGAGAAGAGGGCTTGTGGTTGAGAAGTGGAGCTCTTTATGGAGGGGAATCTTGGAAAGATCAGTGATCTGATGCTCAGATCATAAATCTGATGGTTCCATTGGCTCCGAAAGGGGGGTAAGACCCCAAGACACTTGATTAGAAAGCTCTCAGTTCACTCTTTCTTCTTTTCTCTGTTCGAAGTGCTGTCTACTGCCTGTAAACCGCGATCGCGGCGCGCACCATTTCGCCAGTCACTTTTCTTTATTTTTCTTTTTATAAAATCTTCAAACTAACTAAAATATCACTTGTCTTTTCTTTTTAAATGACATCCAGTTCTAAAAATCTCCATATCTTTTTCTTTTAGGATAATATCTAAAGTATCTAAAATATACTAGTTTTATCCAAAATCTAATGTTTTTGGACCTTCCAAACTATACACATGAACTTAGTGATTAATATAACTCATAAGTCTCATTCACGTTGTAATTTACGTGAAGGGTGACTACAGTCCTTGCCAATTTGAGAAAAATATCGAATTTACGACTCTTGATTTTTCTAAATAAAATATTTTAAATTAAATAAAAATTATCAATAATTAATGTTTGTTAGTTTTTACCTTAGTTAGTCTTTAGTTAGTAATCTTACTAGCTTATTAATTTGACTAACTAACTTACAAACCAACCAACTAACTTGTATTGTGCGGAGATATTACATCCTCCTCCCCTTAGAGAAATCGAGATGTCCTCATCTCGAGAGAAACAGGGGGTATCATCTTGGAATATGTGGGTTATGGAACACCACGCTTCTACTGCGCTACTTTGATCTCTCACAGACATACGGTCTTTTGAAAAAAACAACCTATGATATTTGATATATTTGAGTCTTGGTTACAATAGAAAATTTATTGTAGTTACATCTCATGGATATCTTCTAGGTTTTTCCTAAGCACTCGGTATATTCTAGATCATTGGAGCTTGTACGACTTCTTTTCCTGTAAGCTTAAGTTCTCTTCGAGCTCTGTTGGGACAATTGATATAGTTATGTCCAATGTTGTGGCACTCGGAGCATCGGTGTTTAGGGTGCTTTGGACATTCCCTTTTGAAATGACCTAACTCCCTGCAATAGGAAACAACGCGGAGCTTTATCACTTGTGGTCACAAGATTTTTGGTTGTCCTTGGTAGGATTTTCTTCTTTAGACCAAAGTGTTCTAGGATTCTTTTAGCAGATTGGAGTGGTTCTTTCTTTATCTTGGAAACTACATTTCCAAATTTTCATGCCCTTAGTTGGAGACTGAGCTCCATGGACAATTGGCTTTGCTTGTAATACTAAAGAATACTTCCAAGCTTCGACATTCTGGTAAGACCCAGTCTATATTAGTTGAGAAGAAATGACTTAAGAGAAATTCATTGCACATTATGACTATCATTCCTTGCCAGAGTATCTCTAATCATTTGCAAGTTCTAGGCTCAAAATAGATGCAACTCATATTACTCAAGTTAACTGTAGTCACAAGAGTAAGGTTTATTCCAATACAAGTTGTATTTCATGTCGACAAAATTTCTAGGATTTCTAATAATCCTAAAGTGGTGTAGTAGGTTCTAAGTTTCCATCTTCATCTGATTCCTCTATATATCCGAAGACTGCAGTTGTGTAACTTCGTTTTCTTGGAGACTCCGTATCTTTTGGAGACTTAAGTCAGGGCAGTCTACTTGGACATGTCCTAGCTCATTGCAATGGAAACATTGACGGTAGGGACATCTCCTACGGATGTGCCCTATCTCTCCACATGTATGGCATCTCTTACCCAGATCTTGGGAGTCATCTTTACTAAAATTTTCCGATTTAAATTCTTGGACGATTGGATTCGCTCGGAGTAATGCGTCTTGCAAGTCTGTTGGATGCATTGCTTCAAGACGATGGTTCAAAGGAGTGTTTAGGCCATGGCAAAACTTGGATACTTGCTGCGCAATATCCATAGGTGGTGCATATTTTAGTAGGGTTACAAACTTTGAGTAGTAAGCTTCCAAAGTTAATTCTAGTTGCTTTAGCCTGAAGAATTCATTCATCTTCAAAGTCTGGTAGGTTGGCGGAAGGTATCGTCTGCGTACAGCATCTTTCAGCTGAACCCAAGTAACAGCGGCTTCAGAAACACCTTCATCTTTGCACCATTGCTTCCACCATAATCGAGCCTGGCCAACTAACTAAAGTTTGGCTATCATTGCTTGATTGGTAGAGGCAGTTCCTGAAGCAAAGAAATAGTCATCCATCGACTCAATCCATATCTCTGCCTCTGCTGCAATGTCTATCCCTTCTCCATCAAACTTGGGTACCTTAATTTGCTTGAGAAAGAATTTCTTCTCTTGCATGTCAACATTCATGGGTGCAGAAGGTGCCTAACAATCAAGCCATACTGCTTAGATTATTTTGTTTAGGATATGTCTACAAACCATTCATTAATCAATCACGTATCATTACAAAATTTTGCTCTGATACCAACTGTGAGGTGCCTGCCCATCGGCTTTCCAGGCACTCTTTTAGCGGCCTATCGAGAAACGAATCTAAGCATCGCTACTCGGCACTCCCAGGGAATGTTCCGAGTTTTGTTGCCTAGGGTTTCCCGAATCCGCCTCGCAACGGAACGTTCACGACCGACCCACTAGGATTGACCTGAAATTTGAGTTCCTAGTTGTCAAGGCCTCCTGTTAGCATTCTAGCGTCGGGTATTGGACATCCTACTTTACACAGAGATACCCAACCCGAAGCAGATCTATGCCGCACTTGGTTCAAAGAGAATGGGAAACGAGAGGGATGTGTTGCTCAACCTCTCTGCCCATAGGGCATAGTCCCATTTCGGTCCCCTAAAACAGCATGAATCGGGTTCTAACCTATCAATACCTAAAGGTCGAATGACGATAAAAACTTGTGAGAAGCCTCCCAGTTCTCTGGGACCACCCTGCCGTAGGATAGACCCATCGGGGATTCCGTCCACCCGCTTCCCTTGATAGCTTTAGTTTTCTAATTAGGTCCTACCACATTTATGTGTGACACTTAAAATCAGCTTCATTAATTAAGCCTTTTAGGGAACAAGGTTCGTTCGCGTAAATTATAGCACAGACACGAAAACAGAGCAAAGCAATCTATTGACAAACAAGATCAAACAAGTTCCTTAACTTATCTTCAAGTTAATCTTTGTCTCCCGCCCATACAGGAGAAATTATGTTTCGCTTCTGTCCAATAGAAGTATCCCTTCTGCCCTGCAGAAGTAACTGGTCCAATTCACATGGCACCAAAACTCAATCCTTTATCTAGAATAGGATCTCCCAACATGCCTAGATGTTGGGGGCCACGAAGGTTTTCAACTCCATTCTTGACCTAGCAAGGGGTGTCCAGAGCTCCAACTGACCTACAAGCTGTCTAGGAGCGAAACATCATTCCCGTGGTTGGCCTTTTCACCACTCGACCTTCGGCCCGTGAATCGAGCAGTGCCCTTTTGGGTTAATACGCGGTGCGACCATGGAGGTGATCCACCCGTACAATATATCCTTCCTTAATTAAATCCTTTAAGAATCAAGCACAAACAAGGCATTCAGCCTAATAACATTTTCTAAGAAAAGATTCCTTTATTCCCATGGCGACTTGTCATCACAGACTCTTGCCATGCATTTGCCATAAATCACAAGCACTTGGAATAATCATCCAAACAATAACTAACAACCAATTGAATGTAAAAAAATTTAGGATGTTGTTCGATCAATCAACAAAACCAATTGCATTCTTTCCAAACAATGCAAGAATAGATGATATAACATTTCCATCGTATATTTGCTCCCTCCCTTGGGATCTAAGAGCAATACCATGCAAACATGTTCTTAACACTTCCTTCCTTCGGCTAGGGCATATGTTAAGGGCTCAAACACTATTCATGATGTAAGTTCTATAGGTCACTTACCTTGATTGATAACCCAACCCTGAATTTGGATTGGCAAAAGTCATCCTTATCCAACGGATCTCAAGACATCCTAGTTTTAACCCTTATGATCAATTTCTTGTACTAGCTCTTAGTCAAGTCATGAGGCAAATAGAAATTTATCCTCAGATATCAAATATGTTATAGGCATAACATATAAATACTTGATAAGATAAGTGCGAGATGATCTCAAGTAATTAGACTCCAATAGGCCTCGCATTGACCTAGAATCTAGTTTTTCTTAGTATTTGGCCTGTTAGGCTAAGTACTTTTGAAGTATCTAAACTTTAAACTAGTACTTCTCCATTCACGATTCTTAATGTCATATTCTTTTAGCAATTATGCTATCTATAACCCTTGACTATACTTTAATCTAGCATTTCTATGCCCAATCTTTTTTATGTCGTTCTTTTGACGACTATGCCATTCATAACGCTTGACTAATTCTTCCTTGTAATTGCTCTACTAGCAAATAAGTTATATGTAACTAGGTGCAATTATCTTCCCTTGATATATGCACTTCACAAGCTCTATCTTTCGAGTAAGCGAGATGAAATTTATCCTTTCCCATGACCTATACTCGTGCATCGTAGTATGGGGCCTAACGTATCTCATACGAGAATCAAAGCAAGAATCTATCAATTTGAAAATACATTACTTACGACCGGAACCGCAGTTGGATTGACGATGATGCCTTTGCCCGAAGCCTTGTTGCTAGTTGCAAGATTGTCATCCACACGCGACATTCTTTGCTTGGAGGCCATCGTCCGCAAATAGACTCAAGAGATTAAGAAGGTAGAATAGATTCAAGATAAAAGATCGTAAGAGAAGATGGTTAAGTCGAGGACCGAGATAGAGGGAATTGAGCTAATTCTCTTCCTTGCAGCCTCTCGGGGTGACTCTCTCCTCTCTCTCTCTCTCTCTCTCTCTCTCTCTCTCTCTCTCTCTCTCTCTCTCTCTCTCTCTCTCTCTCTCTCAAGCTCTCTTTCAAGCTCTTCCTCACAATCTCTTGGAGGGGTATCCTTCTCTCTACCTCTCTCTCGCAGCCTCTCGGTGTCTCCTTATGCTTCTTATGCCTCTCCCATGCCTCATATTTATAGTGAATTAGAGAAGAGGGCTTGTGGTTGAGAAGTGGAGCTCTTTATGGAGGGGAATCTTGGAAAGATCAGTGATCTGATGCTCAGATCATAAATCTGATGGTTCCATTGGCTCCGAAAGGGGGGTAAGACCCCAAGACACTTGATTAGAAAGCTCTCAGTTCACTCTTTCTTCTTTTCTCTGTTCGAAGTGCTGTCTACTGCCTGTAAACCGCGATCGCGGCGCGCACCATTTCGCCAGTCACTTTTCTTTATTTTTCTTTTTATAAAATCTTCAAACTAACTAAAATATCACTTGTCTTTTCTTTTTAAATGACATCCAGTTCTAAAAATCTCCATATCTTTTTCTTTTAGGATAATATCTAAAGTATCTAAAATATACTAGTTTTATCCAAAATCTAATGTTTTTGGACCTTCCAAACTATACACATGAACTTAGTGATTAATATAACTCATAAGTCTCATTCACGTTGTAATTTACGTGAAGGGTGACTACGGTCCTTGCCAATTTGAGAAAAATATCGAATTTACGACTCTTGATTTTTCTAAATAAAATATTTTAAATTAAATAAAAATTATCAATAATTAATGTTTGTTAGTTTTTACCTTAGTTAGTCTTTAGTTAGTAATCTTACTAGCTTATTAATTTGACTAACTAACTTACAAACCAACCAACTAACTTGTATTGTGCGGAGATATTACATCCTCCTCCCCTTAGAGAAATCGAGATGTCCTCATCTCGAGAGAAACAGGGGGTATCATCTTGGAATATGTGGGTTATGGAACACCACGCTTCTACTGCGCTACTTTGATCTCTCACAGACATACGGTCTTTTGAAAAAAACAACCTATGATATTTGATATATTTGAGTCTTGGTTACAATAGAAAATTTATTGTAGTTACATCTCATGGATATCTTCTAGGTTTTTCCTAAGCACTCGGTATATTCTAGATCATTGGAGCTTGTACGACTTCTTTTCCTGTAAGCTTAAGTTCTCTTCGAGCTCTGTTGGGACAATTGATATAGTTATGTCCAATGTTGTGGCACTCGGAGCATCGGTGTTTAGGGTGCTTTGGACATTCCCTTTTGAAATGACCTAACTCCCTGCAATAGGAAACAACGCGGAGCTTTATCACTTGTGGTCACAAGATTTTTGGTTGTCCTTGGTAGGATTTTCTTCTTTAGACCAAAGTGTTCTAGGATTCTTTTAGCAGATTGGAGTGGTTCTTTATCTTGGAAACTACATTTCCAAATTTTCATGCCCTTAGTTCGAGACTGAGCTCCATGGACAATTGGCTTTGCTTGTAATACTAAAGAATACTTCCAAGCTTCGACATTCTGGTAAGACCCAGTCTATATTAGTTGAGAAGGAATGACTTAAGAGAAATTCATTGCACATTATGACTATCATTCCTTGCCAGAGTATCTCTAATCATTTGCAAGTTCTAGGCTCAAAATAGATGCAACTCATATTACTCAAGTTAACTGTAGTCACAAGAGTAAGGTTTATTCCAATACAAGTTGTATTTCATGTCGACAAAATTTCTAGGATTTCTAATAATCCTAAAGTGGTGTAGTAGGTTCTAAGTTTCCATCTTCATCTGATTCCTCTATATATCCGAAGACTGCAGTTGTGTAACTTCGTTTTCTTGGAGACTCCGTATCTTTTGGAGACTTAAGTCAGGGCAGTCTACTTGGACATGTCCTAGCTCATTGCAATGGAAACATTGACGGTAGGGACGTCTCCTACGGATGTGCCCTATCTCTCCACATGTATGGCATCTCTTACCCAGATCTTGGGAGTCATCTTTACTAAAATTTTCCGATTTAAATTCTTGGACGATTGGATTCGCTCGGAGTAATGCGTCTTGCAAGTCTGTTGGATGCATTGCTTCAAGACGATGGTTCAAAGGAGTGTTTAGGCCATGGCAAAACTTGGATACTTGCTGCGCAATATCCATAGGTGGTGCATATTTTAGTAGGGTTACAAACTTTGAGTAGTAAGCTTCCAAAGTTAATTCTAGTTGCTTTAACCTGAAGAATTCATTCATCTTCAAAGTCTGGTAGGTTGGCGGAAGGTATCGTCTGCGTACAGCATCTTTCAGCTGAACCCAAGTAACAGCGGCTTCAGAAACACCTTCATCTTTGCACCATTGCTTCCACCATAATCGAGCCTGGCCAACTAACTAAAGTTTGGCTATCATTGCTTGATTGGTAGAGGCAGTTCCTGAAGCAAAGAAATAGTCATCCATCGACTCAATCCATATCTCTGCCTCTGCTGCAATGTCTATCCCTTCTCCATCAAACTTGGGTACCTTAATTTGCTTGAGAAAGAATTTCTTCTCTTGCATGTCAACATTCATGGGTGCAGAAGGTGCCTAACAATCAAGCCATACTGCTTAGATTATTTTGTTTAGGATATGTCTACAAACCATTCATTAATCAATCACGTATCATTACAAAATTTTGCTCTGATACCAACTGTGAGGTGCCTGCCCATCGGCTTTCCAGGCACTCTTTTAGCGGCCTATCGAGAAACGAATCTAAGCATCGCTACTCGGCACTCCCAGGGAATGTTCCGAGTTTTGTTGCCTAGGGTTTCCCGAATCCGCCTCGCAACGGAACGTTCACGACCGACCCACTAGGATTGACCTGAAATTTGAGTTCCTAGTTGTCAAGGCCTCCTGTTAGCATTCTAGCGTCGGGTATTGGACATCCTACTTTACACAGAGATACCCAACCCGAAGCAGATCTATGCCGCACTTGGTTCAAAGAGAATGGGAAACGAGAGGGATGTGTTGCTCAACCTCTCTGCCCATAGGGCATAGTCCCATTTCGGTCCCCTAAAACAGCATGAATCGGGTTCTAACCTATCAATACCTAAAGGTCGAATGACGATAAAAACTTGTGAGAAGCCTCCCAGTTCTCTGGGACCACCCTGCCGTAGGATAGACCCATCGGGGATTCCGTCCACCCGCTTCCCTTGATAGCTTTAGTTTTCTAATTAGGTCCTACCACATTTATGTGTGACACTTAAAATCAGCTTCATTAATTAAGCCTTTTAGGGAACAAGGTTCGTTCGCGTAAATTATAGCACAGACACGAAAACAGAGCAAAGCAATCTATTGACAAACAAGATCAAACAAGTTCCTTAACTTATCTTCAAGTTAATCTTTGTCTCCCGCCCATACAGGAGAAATTATGTTTCGCTTCTGTCCAATAGAAGTATCCCTTCTGCCCTGCAGAAGTAACTGGTCCAATTCACATGGCACCAAAACTCAATCCTTTATCTAGAATAGGATCTCCCAACATGCCTAGATGTTGGGGGCCACGAAGGTTTTCAACTCCATTCTTGACCTAGCAAGGGGTGTCCAGAGCTCCAACTGACCTACAAGCTGTCTAGGAGCGAAACATCATTCCCGTGGTTGGCCTTTTCACCACTCGACCTTCGGCCCGTGAATCGAGCAGTGCCCTTTTGGGTTAATACGCGGTGCGACCATGGAGGTGATCCACCCGTACAATATATCCTTCCTTAATTAAATCCTTTAAGAATCAAGCACAAACAAGGCATTCAGCCTAATAACATTTTCTAAGAAAAGATTCCTTTATTCCCATGGCGACTTGTCATCACAGACTCTTGCCATGCATTTGCCATAAATCACAAGCACTTGGAATAATCATCCAAACAATAACTAACAACCAATTGAATGTAAAAAAATTTAGGATGTTGTTCGATCAATCAACAAAACCAATTGCATTCTTTCCAAACAATGCAAGAATAGATGATATAACATTTCCATCGTATATTTGCTCCCTCCCTTGGGATCTAAGAGCAATACCATGCAAACATGTTCTTAACACTTCCTTCCTTCGGCTAGGGCATATGTTAAGGGCTCAAACACTATTCATGATGTAAGTTCTATAGGTCACTTACCTTGATTGATAACCCAACCCTGAATTTGGATTGGCAAAAGTCATCCTTATCCAACGGATCTCAAGACATCCTAGTTTTAACCCTTATGATCAATTTCTTGTACTAGCTCTTAGTCAAGTCATGAGGCAAATAGAAATTTATCCTCATATATCAAATATGTTATAGGCATAACATATAAATACTTGATAAGATAAGTGCGAGATGATCTCAAGTAATTAGACTCCAATAGGCCTCGCATTGACCTAGAATCTAGTTTTTCTTAGTATTTGGCCTGTTAGGCTAAGTACTTTTGAAGTATCTAAACTTTAAACTAGTACTTCTCCATTCACGATTCTTAATGTCATATTCTTTTAGCAATTATGCTATCTATAACCCTTGACTATACTTTAATCTAGCATTTCTATGCCCAATCTTTTTTATGTCGTTCTTTTGACGACTATGCCATTTATAACGCTTGACTAATTCTTCCTTGTAATTGCTCTACTAGCAAATAAGTTATATGTAACTAGGTGCAATTATCTTCCCTTGATATATGCACTTCACAAGCTCCATCTTTCGAGTAAGCGAGATGAAATTTATCCTTTCCCATGACCTATACTCGTGCATCGTAGTATGGGGCCTAACGTATCTCATACGAGAATCAAAGCAAGAATCTATCAATTTGAAAATACATTACTTACGACCGGAACCGCAGTTGGATTGACGATGATGCCTTTGCCCGAAGCCTTGTTGCTAGTTGCAAGATTGTCATCCACACGCGACATTCTTTGCTTGGAGGCCATCGTCCGCAAATAGACTCAAGAGATTAAGAAGGTAGAATAGATTCAAGATAAAAGATCGTAAGAGAAGATGGTTAAGTCGAGGACCGAGATAGAGGGAATTGAGCTAATTCTCTTCCTTGCAGCCTCTCGGGGTGACTCTCTCCTCTCTCTCTATCTCTCTCTCTCTCTCTCTCTCTCTCTCTCTCTCTCTCTCTCTCTCTCTCTCTCTCTCTCAAGCTCTCTTTCAAGCTCTTCCTCACAATCTCTTGGAGGGGTATCCTTCTCTCTACCTCTCTCTCGCAGCCTCTCGGTGTCTCCTTATGCTTCTTATGCCTCTCCCATGCCTCATATTTATAGTGAATTAGAGAAGAGGGCTTGTGGTTGAGAAGTGGAGCTCTTTATGGAGGGGAATCTTGGAAAGATCAGTGATCTGATGCTCAGATCATAAATCTGATGGTTCCATTGGCTCCGAAAGGGGGGTAAGACCCCAAGACACTTGATTAGAAAGCTCTCAGTTCACTCTTTCTTCTTTTCTCTGTTCGAAGTGCTGTCTACTGCCTGTAAACCGCGATCGCGGCGCGCACCATTTCGCCAGTCACTTTTCTTTATTTTTCTTTTTATAAAATCTTCAAACTAACTAAAATATCACTTGTCTTTTCTTTTTAAATGACATCCAGTTCTAAAAATCTCCATATCTTTTTCTTTTAGGATAATATCTAAAGTATCTAAAATATACTAGTTTTATCCAAAATCTAATGTTTTTGGACCTTCCAAACTATACACATGAACTTAGTGATTAATATAACTCATAAGTCTCATTCACGTTGTAATTTACGTGAAGGGTGACTACGGTCCTTGCCAATTTGAGAAAAATATCGAATTTACGACTCTTGATTTTTCTAAATAAAATATTTTAAATTAAATAAAAATTATCAATAATTAATGTTTGTTAGTTTTTACCTTAGTTAGTCTTTAGTTAGTAATCTTACTAGCTTATTAATTTGACTAACTAACTTACAAACCAACCAACTAACTTGTATTGTGCGGAGATATTACATCCTCCTCCCCTTAGAGAAATCGAGATGTCCTCATCTCGAGAGAAACAGGGGGTATCATCTTGGAATATGTGGGTTATGGAACACCACGCTTCTACTGCGCTACTTTGATCTCTCACTGACATACGGTCTTTTGAAAAAAACAACCTATGATATTTGATATATTTGAGTCTTGGTTACAATAGAAAATTTATTGTAGTTACATCTCATGGATATCTTCTAGGTTTTTCCTAAGCACTCGGTATATTCTAGATCATTGGAGCTTGTACGACTTCTTTTCCTGTAAGCTTAAGTTCTCTTCGAGCTCTGTTGGGACAATTGATATAGTTATGTCCAATGTTGTGGCACTCGGAGCATCGGTGTTTAGGGTGCTTTGGACATTCCCTTTTGAAATGACCTAACTCCCTGCAATAGGAAACAACGCGGAGCTTTATCACTTGTGGTCACAAGATTTTTGGTTGTCCTTGGTAGGATTTTCTTCTTTAGACCAAAGTGTTCTAGGATTCTTTTAGCAGATTGGAGTGGTTCTTTATCTTGGAAACTACATTTCCAAATTTTCATGCCCTTAGTTCGAGACTGAGCTCCATGGACAATTGGCTTTGCTTGTAATACTAAAGAATACTTCCAAGCTTCGACATTCTGGTAAGACCCAGTCTATATTAGTTGAGAAGGAATGACTTAAGAGAAATTCATTGCACATTATGACTATCATTCCTTGCCAGAGTATCTCTAATCATTTGCAAGTTCTAGGCTCAAAATAGATGCAACTCATATTACTCAAGTTAACTGTAGTCACAAGAGTAAGGTTTATTCCAATACAAGTTGTATTTCATGTCGACAAAATTTCTAGGATTTCTAATAATCCTAAAGTGGTGTAGTAGGTTCTAAGTTTCCATCTTCATCTGATTCCTCTATATATCCGAAGACTGCAGTTGTGTAACTTCGTTTTCTTGGAGACTCCGTATCTTTTGGAGACTTAAGTCAGGGCAGTCTACTTGGACATGTCCTAGCTCATTGCAATGGAAACATTGACGGTAGGGACATCTCCTACGGATGTGCCCTATCTCTCCACATGTATGGCATCTCTTACCCAGATCTTGGGAGTCATCTTTACTAAAATTTTCCGATTTAAATTCTTGGACGATTGGATTCGCTCGGAGTAATGCGTCTTGCAAGTCTGTTGGATGCATTGCTTCAAGACGATGGTTCAAAGGAGTGTTTAGGCCATGGCAAAACTTGGATACTTGCTGCGCAATATCCATAGGTGGTGCATATTTTAGTAGGGTTACAAACTTTGAGTAGTAAGCTTCCAAAGTTAATTCTAGTTGCTTTAGCCTGAAGAATTCATTCATCTTCAAAGTCTGGTAGGTTGGCGGAAGGTATCGTCTGCGTACAGCATCTTTCAGCTGAACCCAAGTAACAGCGGCTTCAGAAACACCTTCATCTTTGCACCATTGCTTCCACCATAATCGAGCCTGGCCAACTAACTAAAGTTTGGCTATCATTGCTTGATTGGTAGAGGCAGTTCCTGAAGCAAAGAAATAGTCATCCATCGACTCAATCCATATCTCTGCCTCTGCTGCAATGTCTATCCCTTCTCCATCAAACTTGGGTACCTTAATTTGCTTGAGAAAGAATTTCTTCTCTTGCATGTCAACATTCATGGGTGCAGAAGGTGCCTAACAATCAAGCCATACTGCTTAGATTATTTTGTTTAGGATATGTCTACAAACCATTCATTAATCAATCACGTATCATTACAAAATTTTGCTCTGATACCAACTGTGAGGTGCCTGCCCATCGGCTTTCCAGGCACTCTTTTAGCGGCCTATCGAGAAACGAATCTAAGCATCGCTACTCGGCACTCCCAGGGAATGTTCCGAGTTTTGTTGCCTAGGGTTTCCCGAATCCGCCTCGCAACGGAACGTTCACGACCGACCCACTAGGATTGACCTGAAATTTGAGTTCCTAGTTGTCAAGGCCTCCTGTTAGCATTCTAGCGTCGGGTATTGGACATCCTACTTTACACAGAGATACCCAACCCGAAGCAGATCTATGCCGCACTTGGTTCAAAGAGAATGGGAAACGAGAGGGATGTGTTGCTCAACCTCTCTGCCCATAGGGCATAGTCCCATTTCGGTCCCCTAAAACAGCATGAATCGGGTTCTAACCTATCAATACCTAAAGGTCGAATGACGATAAAAACTTGTGAGAAGCCTCCCAGTTCTCTGGGACCACCCTGCCGTAGGATAGACCCATCGGGGATTCCGTCCACCCGCTTCCCTTGATAGCTTTAGTTTTCTAATTAGGTCCTACCACATTTATGTGTGACACTTAAAATCAACTTCATTAATTAAGCCTTTTAGGGAACAAGGTTCGTTCGCGTAAATTATAGCACAGACACGAAAACAGAGCAAAGCAATCTATTGACAAACAAGATCAAACAAGTTCCTTAACTTATCTTCAAGTTAATCTTTGTCTCCCGCCCATACAGGAGAAATTATGTTTCGCTTCTGTCCAATAGAAGTATCCCTTCTGCCCTGCAGAAGTAACTGGTCCAATTCACATGGCACCAAAACTCAATCCTTTATCTAGAATAGGATCTCCCAACATGCCTAGATGTTGGGGGCCACGAAGGTTTTCAACTCCATTCTTGACCTAGCAAGGGGTGTCCAGAGCTCCAACTGACCTACAAGCTGTCTAGGAGCGAAACATCATTCCCGTGGTTGGCCTTTTCACCACTCGACCTTCGGCCCGTGAATCGAGCAGTGCCCTTTTGGGTTAATACGCGGTGCGACCATGGAGGTGATCCACCCGTACAATATATCCTTCCTTAATTAAATCCTTTAAGAATCAAGCACAAACAAGGCATTCAGCCTAATAACATTTTCTAAGAAAAGATTCCTTTATTCCCATGGCGACTTGTCATCACAGACTCTTGCCATGCATTTGCCATAAATCACAAGCACTTGGAATAATCATCCAAACAATAACTAACAACCAATTGAATGTAAAAAAATTTAGGATGTTGTTCGATCAATCAACAAAACCAATTGCATTCTTTCCAAACAATGCAAGAATAGATGATATAACATTTCCATCGTATATTTGCTCCCTCCCTTGGGATCTAAGAGCAATACCATGCAAACATGTTCTTAACACTTCCTTCCTTCGGCTAGGGCATATGTTAAGGGCTCAAACACTATTCATGATGTAAGTTCTACAGGTCACTTACCTTGATTGATAACCCAACCCTGAATTTGGATTGGCAAAAGTCATCCTTATCCAACGGATCTCAAGACATCCTAGTTTTAACCCTTATGATCAATTTCTTGTACTAGCTCTTAGTCAAGTCATGAGGCAAATAGAAATTTATCCTCATATATCAAATATGTTATAGGCATAACATATAAATACTTGATAAGATAAGTGCGAGATGATCTCAAGTAATTAGACTCCAATAGGCCTCGCATTGACCTAGAATCTAGTTTTTCTTAGTATTTGGCCTGTTAGGCTAAGTACTTTTGAAGTATCTAAACTTTAAACTAGTACTTCTCCATTCACGATTCTTAATGTCATATTCTTTTAGCAATTATGCTATCTATAACCCTTGACTATACTTTAATCTAGCATTTCTATGCCCAATCTTTTTTATGTCGTTCTTTTGACGACTATGCCATTCATAACGCTTGACTAATTCTTCCTTGTAATTGCTCTACTAGCAAATAAGTTATATGTAACTAGGTGCAATTATCTTCCCTTGATATATGCACTTCACAAGCTCCATCTTTCGAGTAAGCGAGATGAAATTTATCCTTTCCCATGACCTATACTCGTGCATCGTAGTATGGGGCCTAACGTATCTCATACGAGAATCAAAGCAAGAATCTATCAATTTGAAAATACATTACTTACGACCGGAACCGCAGTTGGATTGACGATGATGCCTTTGCCCGAAGCCTTGTTGCTAGTTGCAAGATTGTCATCCACACGCGACATTCTTTGCTTGGAGGCCATCGTCCGCAAATAGACTCAAGAGATTAAGAAGGTAGAATAGATTCAAGATAAAAGATCGTAAGAGAAGATGGTTAAGTCGAGGACCGAGATAGAGGGAATTGAGCTAATTCTCTTCCTTGCAGCCTCTCGGGGTGACTCTCTCCTCTCTCTCTCTCTCTCTCTCTCTCTCTCTCTCTCTCTCTCTCTCTCTCTCTCTCTCTCTCTCTCTCTCTCTCTCTCTCAAGCTCTCTTTCAAGCTCTTCCTCACAATCTCTTGGAGGGGTATCCTTCTCTCTACCTCTCTCTCGCAGCCTCTCGGTGTCTCCTTATGCTTCTTATGCCTCTCCCATGCCTCATATTTATAGTGAATTAGAGAAGAGGGCTTGTGGTTGAGAAGTGGAGCTCTTTATGGAGGGGAATCTTGGAAAGATCAGTGATCTGATGCTCAGATCATAAATCTGATGGTTCCATTGGCTCCGAAAGGGGGGTAAGACCCCAAGACACTTGATTAGAAAGCTCTCAGTTCACTCTTTCTTCTTTTCTCTGTTCGAAGTGCTGTCTACTGCCTGTAAACCGCGATCGCGGCGCGCACCATTTCGCCAGTCACTTTTCTTTATTTTTCTTTTTATAAAATCTTCAAACTAACTAAAATATCACTTGTCTTTTCTTTTTAAATGACATCCAGTTCTAAAAATCTCCATATCTTTTTCTTTTAGGATAATATCTAAAGTATCTAAAATATACTAGTTTTATCCAAAATCTAATGTTTTTGGACCTTCCAAACTATACACATGAACTTAGTGATTAATATAACTCATAAGTCTCATTCACGTTGTAATTTACGTGAAGGGTGACTACGGTCCTTGCCAATTTGAGAAAAATATCGAATTTACGACTCTTGATTTTTCTAAATAAAATATTTTAAATTAAATAAAAATTATCAATAATTAATGTTTGTTAGTTTTTACCTTAGTTAGTCTTTAGTTAGTAATCTTACTAGCTTATTAATTTGACTAACTAACTTACAAACCAACCAACTAACTTGTATTGTGCGGAGATATTACATCCTCCTCCCCTTAGAGAAATCGAGATGTCCTCATCTCGAGAGAAACAGGGGGTATCATCTTGGAATATGTGGGTTATGGAACACCACGCTTCTACTGCGCTACTTTGATCTCTCACTGACATACGGTCTTTTGAAAAAAACAACCTATGATATTTGATATATTTGAGTCTTGGTTACAATAGAAAATTTATTGTAGTTACATCTCATGGATATCTTCTAGGTTTTTCCTAAGCACTCGGTATATTCTAGATCATTGGAGCTTGTACGACTTCTTTTCCTGTAAGCTTAAGTTCTCTTCGAGCTCTGTTGGGACAATTGATATAGTTATGTCCAATGTTGTGGCACTCGGAGCATCGGTGTTTAGGGTGCTTTGGACATTCCCTTTTGAAATGACCTAACTCCCTGCAATAGGAAACAACGCGGAGCTTTATCACTTGTGGTCACAAGATTTTTGGTTGTCCTTGGTAGGATTTTCTTCTTTAGACCAAAGTGTTCTAGGATTCTTTTAGCAGATTGGAGTGGTTCTTTATCTTGGAAACTACATTTCCAAATTTTCATGCCCTTAGTTCGAGACTGAGCTCCATGGACAATTGGCTTTGCTTGTAATACTAAAGAATACTTCCAAGCTTCGACATTCTGGTAAGACCCAGTCTATATTAGTTGAGAAGGAATGACTTAAGAGAAATTCATTGCACATTATGACTATCATTCCTTGCCAGAGTATCTCTAATCATTTGCAAGTTCTAGGCTCAAAATAGATGCAACTCATATTACTCAAGTTAACTGTAGTCACAAGAGTAAGGTTTATTCCAATACAAGTTGTATTTCATGTCGACAAAATTTCTAGGATTTCTAATAATCCTAAAGTGGTGTAGTAGGTTCTAAGTTTCCATCTTCATCTGATTCCTCTATATATCCGAAGACTGCAGTTGTGTAACTTCGTTTTCTTGGAGACTCCGTATCTTTTGGAGACTTAAGTCAGGGCAGTCTACTTGGACATGTCCTAGCTCATTGCAATGGAAACATTGACGGTAGGGACGTCTCCTACGGATGTGCCCTATCTCTCCACATGTATGGCATCTCTTACCCAGATCTTGGGAGTCATCTTTACTAAAATTTTCCGATTTAAATTCTTGGACGATTGGATTCGCTCGGAGTAATGCGTCTTGCAAGTCTGTTGGATGCATTGCTTCAAGACGATGGTTCAAAGGAGTGTTTAGGCCATGGCAAAACTTGGATACTTGCTGCGCAATATCCATAGGTGGTGCATATTTTAGTAGGGTTACAAACTTTGAGTAGTAAGCTTCCAAAGTTAATTCTAGTTGCTTTAACCTGAAGAATTCATTCATCTTCAAAGTCTGGTAGGTTGGCGGAAGGTATCGTCTGCGTACAGCATCTTTCAGCTGAACCCAAGTAACAGCGGCTTCAGAAACACCTTCATCTTTGCACCATTGCTTCCACCATAATCGAGCCTGGCCAACTAACTAAAGTTTGGCTATCATTGCTTGATTGGTAGAGGCAGTTCCTGAAGCAAAGAAATAGTCATCCATCGACTCAATCCATATCTCTGCCTCTGCTGCAATGTCTATCCCTTCTCCATCAAACTTGGGTACCTTAATTTGCTTGAGAAAGAATTTCTTCTCTTGCATGTCAACATTCATGGGTGCAGAAGGTGCCTAACAATCAAGCCATACTGCTTAGATTATTTTGTTTAGGATATGTCTACAAACCATTCATTAATCAATCACGTATCATTACAAAATTTTGCTCTGATACCAACTGTGAGGTGCCTGCCCATCGGCTTTCCAGGCACTCTTTTAGCGGCCTATCGAGAAACGAATCTAAGCATCGCTACTCGGCACTCCCAGGGAATGTTCCGAGTTTTGTTGCCTAGGGTTTCCCGAATCCGCCTCGCAACGGAACGTTCACGACCGACCCACTAGGATTGACCTGAAATTTGAGTTCCTAGTTGTCAAGGCCTCCTGTTAGCATTCTCAAGCAAGCAATGCATAAACCTACTTTACACAGAGATACCCAACCCGAAGCAGATCTATGCCGCACTTGGTTCAAAGAGAATGGGAAACGAGAGGGATGTGTTGCTCAACCTCTCTGCCCATAGGGCATAGTCCCATTTCGGTCCCCTAAAACAGCATGAATCGGGTTCTAACCTATCAATACCTAAAGGTCGAATGACGATAAAAACTTGTGAGAAGCCTCCCAGTTCTCTGGGACCACCCTGCCGTAGGATAGACCCATCGGGGATTCCGTCCACCCGCTTCCCTTGATAGCTTTAGTTTTCTAATTAGGTCCTACCACATTTATGTGTGACACTTAAAATCAGCTTCATTAATTAAGCCTTTTAGGGAACAAGGTTCGTTCGCGTAAATTATAGCACAGACACGAAAACAGAGCAAAGCAATCTATTGACAAACAAGATCAAACAAGTTCCTTAACTTATCTTCAAGTTAATCTTTGTCTCCCGCCCATACAGGAGAAATTATGTTTCGCTTCTGTCCAATAGAAGTATCCCTTCTGCCCTGCAGAAGTAACTGGTCCAATTCACATGGCACCAAAACTCAATCCTTTATCTAGAATAGGATCTCCCAACATGCCTAGATGTTGGGGGCCACGAAGGTTTTCAACTCCATTCTTGACCTAGCAAGGGGTGTCCAGAGCTCCAACTGACCTACAAGCTGTCTAGGAGCGAAACATCATTCCCGTGGTTGGCCTTTTCACCACTCGACCTTCGGCCCGTGAATCGAGCAGTGCCCTTTTGGGTTAATACGCGGTGCGACCATGGAGGTGATCCACCCGTACAATATATCCTTCCTTAATTAAATCCTTTAAGAATCAAGCACAAACAAGGCATTCAGCCTAATAACATTTTCTAAGAAAAGATTCCTTTATTCCCATGGCGACTTGTCATCACAGACTCTTGCCATGCATTTGCCATAAATCACAAGCACTTGGAATAATCATCCAAACAATAACTAACAACCAATTGAATGTAAAAAAATTTAGGATGTTGTTCGATCAATCAACAAAACCAATTGCATTCTTTCCAAACAATGCAAGAATAGATGATATAACATTTCCATCGTATATTTGCTCCCTCCCTTGGGATCTAAGAGCAATACCATGCAAACATGTTCTTAACACTTCCTTCCTTCGGCTAGGGCATATGTTAAGGGCTCAAACACTATTCATGATGTAAGTTCTATAGGTCACTTACCTTGATTGATAACCCAACCCTGAATTTGGATTGGCAAAAGTCATCCTTATCCAACGGATCTCAAGACATCCTAGTTTTAACCCTTATGATCAATTTCTTGTACTAGCTCTTAGTCAAGTCATGAGGCAAATAGAAATTTATCCTCATATATCAAATATGTTATAGGCATAACATATAAATACTTGATAAGATAAGTGCGAGATGATCTCAAGTAATTAGACTCCAATAGGCCTCGCATTGACCTAGAATCTAGTTTTTCTTAGTATTTGGCCTGTTAGGCTAAGTACTTTTGAAGTATCTAAACTTTAAACTAGTACTTCTCCATTCACGATTCTTAATGTCATATTCTTTTAGCAATTATGCTATCTATAACCCTTGACTATACTTTAATCTAGCATTTCTATGCCCAATCTTTTTTATGTCGTTCTTTTGACGACTATGCCATTTATAACGCTTGACTAATTCTTCCTTGTAATTGCTCTACTAGCAAATAAGTTATATGTAACTAGGTGCAATTATCTTCCCTTGATATATGCACTTCACAAGCTCCATCTTTCGAGTAAGCGAGATGAAATTTATCCTTTCCCATGACCTATACTCGTGCATCGTAGTATGGGGCCTAACGTATCTCATACGAGAATCAAAGCAAGAATCTATCAATTTGAAAATACATTACTTACGACCGGAACCGCAGTTGGATTGACGATGATGCCTTTGCCCGAAGCCTTGTTGCTAGTTGCAAGATTGTCATCCACACGCGACATTCTTTGCTTGGAGGCCATCGTCCGCAAATAGACTCAAGAGATTAAGAAGGTAGAATAGATTCAAGATAAAAGATCGTAAGAGAAGATGGTTAAGTCGAGGACCGAGATAGAGGGAATTGAGCTAATTCTCTTCCTTGCAGCCTCTCGGGGTGACTCTCTCCTCTCTCTCTATCTCTCTCTCTCTCTCTCTCTCTCTCTCTCTCTCTCTCTCTCTCTCTCTCTCTCTCTCTCAAGCTCTCTTTCAAGCTCTTCCTCACAATCTCTTGGAGGGGTATCCTTCTCTCTACCTCTCTCTCGCAGCCTCTCGGTGTCTCCTTATGCTTCTTATGCCTCTCCCATGCCTCATATTTATAGTGAATTAGAGAAGAGGGCTTGTGGTTGAGAAGTGGAGCTCTTTATGGAGGGGAATCTTGGAAAGATCAGTGATCTGATGCTCAGATCATAAATCTGATGGTTCCATTGGCTCCGAAAGGGGGGTAAGACCCCAAGACACTTGATTAGAAAGCTCTCAGTTCACTCTTTCTTCTTTTCTCTGTTCGAAGTGCTGTCTACTGCCTGTAAACCGCGATCGCGGCGCGCACCATTTCGCCAGTCACTTTTCTTTATTTTTCTTTTTATAAAATCTTCAAACTAACTAAAATATCACTTGTCTTTTCTTTTTAAATGACATCCAGTTCTAAAAATCTCCATATCTTTTTCTTTTAGGATAATATCTAAAGTATCTAAAATATACTAGTTTTATCCAAAATCTAATGTTTTTGGACCTTCCAAACTATACACATGAACTTAGTGATTAATATAACTCATAAGTCTCATTCACGTTGTAATTTACGTGAAGGGTGACTACGGTCCTTGCCAATTTGAGAAAAATATCGAATTTACGACTCTTGATTTTTCTAAATAAAATATTTTAAATTAAATAAAAATTATCAATAATTAATGTTTGTTAGTTTTTACCTTAGTTAGTCTTTAGTTAGTAATCTTACTAGCTTATTAATTTGACTAACTAACTTACAAACCAACCAACTAACTTGTATTGTGCGGAGATATTACATCCTCCTCCCCTTAGAGAAATCGAGATGTCCTCATCTCGAGAGAAACAGGGGGTATCATCTTGGAATATGTGGGTTATGGAACACCACGCTTCTACTGCGCTACTTTGATCTCTCACTGACATACGGTCTTTTGAAAAAAACAACCTATGATATTTGATATATTTGAGTCTTGGTTACAATAGAAAATTTATTGTAGTTACATCTCATGGATATCTTCTAGGTTTTTCCTAAGCACTCGGTATATTCTAGATCATTGGAGCTTGTACGACTTCTTTTCCTGTAAGCTTAAGTTCTCTTCGAGCTCTGTTGGGACAATTGATATAGTTATGTCCAATGTTGTGGCACTCGGAGCATCGGTGTTTAGGGTGCTTTGGACATTCCCTTTTGAAATGACCTAACTCCCTGCAATAGGAAACAACGCGGAGCTTTATCACTTGTGGTCACAAGATTTTTGGTTGTCCTTGGTAGGATTTTCTTCTTTAGACCAAAGTGTTCTAGGATTCTTTTAGCAGATTGGAGTGGTTCTTTATCTTGGAAACTACATTTCCAAATTTTCATGCCCTTAGTTCGAGACTGAGCTCCATGGACAATTGGCTTTGCTTGTAATACTAAAGAATACTTCCAAGCTTCGACATTCTGGTAAGACCCAGTCTATATTAGTTGAGAAGGAATGACTTAAGAGAAATTCATTGCACATTATGACTATCATTCCTTGCCAGAGTATCTCTAATCATTTGCAAGTTCTAGGCTCAAAATAGATGCAACTCATATTACTCAAGTTAACTGTAGTCACAAGAGTAAGGTTTATTCCAATACAAGTTGTATTTCATGTCGACAAAATTTCTAGGATTTCTAATAATCCTAAAGTGGTGTAGTAGGTTCTAAGTTTCCATCTTCATCTGATTCCTCTATATATCCGAAGACTGCAGTTGTGTAACTTCGTTTTCTTGGAGACTCCGTATCTTTTGGAGACTTAAGTCAGGGCAGTCTACTTGGACATGTCCTAGCTCATTGCAATGGAAACATTGACGGTAGGGACATCTCCTACGGATGTGCCCTATCTCTCCACATGTATGGCATCTCTTACCCAGATCTTGGGAGTCATCTTTACTAAAATTTTCCGATTTAAATTCTTGGACGATTGGATTCGCTCGGAGTAATGCGTCTTGCAAGTCTGTTGGATGCATTGCTTCAAGACGATGGTTCAAAGGAGTGTTTAGGCCATGGCAAAACTTGGATACTTGCTGCGCAATATCCATAGGTGGTGCATATTTTAGTAGGGTTACAAACTTTGAGTAGTAAGCTTCCAAAGTTAATTCTAGTTGCTTTAGCCTGAAGAATTCATTCATCTTCAAAGTCTGGTAGGTTGGCGGAAGGTATCGTCTGCGTACAGCATCTTTCAGCTGAACCCAAGTAACAGCGGCTTCAGAAACACCTTCATCTTTGCACCATTGCTTCCACCATAATCGAGCCTGGCCAACTAACTAAAGTTTGGCTATCATTGCTTGATTGGTAGAGGCAGTTCCTGAAGCAAAGAAATAGTCATCCATCGACTCAATCCATATCTCTGCCTCTGCTGCAATGTCTATCCCTTCTCCATCAAACTTGGGTACCTTAATTTGCTTGAGAAAGAATTTCTTCTCTTGCATGTCAACATTCATGGGTGCAGAAGGTGCCTAACAATCAAGCCATACTGCTTAGATTATTTTGTTTAGGATATGTCTACAAACCATTCATTAATCAATCACGTATCATTACAAAATTTTGCTCTGATACCAACTGTGAGGTGCCTGCCCATCGGCTTTCCAGGCACTCTTTTAGCGGCCTATCGAGAAACGAATCTAAGCATCGCTACTCGGCACTCCCAGGGAATGTTCCGAGTTTTGTTGCCTAGGGTTTCCCGAATCCGCCTCGCAACGGAACGTTCACGACCGACCCACTAGGATTGACCTGAAATTTGAGTTCCTAGTTGTCAAGGCCTCCTGTTAGCATTCTAGCGTCGGGTATTGGACATCCTACTTTACACAGAGATACCCAACCCGAAGCAGATCTATGCCGCACTTGGTTCAAAGAGAATGGGAAACGAGAGGGATGTGTTGCTCAACCTCTCTGCCCATAGGGCATAGTCCCATTTCGGTCCCCTAAAACAGCATGAATCGGGTTCTAACCTATCAATACCTAAAGGTCGAATGACGATAAAAACTTGTGAGAAGCCTCCCAGTTCTCTGGGACCACCCTGCCGTAGGATAGACCCATCGGGGATTCCGTCCACCCGCTTCCCTTGATAGCTTTAGTTTTCTAATTAGGTCCTACCACATTTATGTGTGACACTTAAAATCAGCTTCATTAATTAAGCCTTTTAGGGAACAAGGTTCGTTCGCGTAAATTATAGCACAGACACGAAAACAGAGCAAAGCAATCTATTGACAAACAAGATCAAACAAGTTCCTTAACTTATCTTCAAGTTAATCTTTGTCTCCCGCCCATACAGGAGAAATTATGTTTCGCTTCTGTCCAATAGAAGTATCCCTTCTGCCCTGCAGAAGTAACTGGTCCAATTCACATGGCACCAAAACTCAATCCTTTATCTAGAATAGGATCTCCCAACATGCCTAGATGTTGGGGGCCACGAAGGTTTTCAACTCCATTCTTGACCTAGCAAGGGGTGTCCAGAGCTCCAACTGACCTACAAGCTGTCTAGGAGCGAAACATCATTCCCGTGGTTGGCCTTTTCACCACTCGACCTTCGGCCCGTGAATCGAGCAGTGCCCTTTTGGGTTAATACGCGGTGCGACCATGGAGGTGATCCACCCGTACAATATATCCTTCCTTAATTAAATCCTTTAAGAATCAAGCACAAACAAGGCATTCAGCCTAATAACATTTTCTAAGAAAAGATTCCTTTATTCCCATGGCGACTTGTCATCACAGACTCTTGCCATGCATTTGCCATAAATCACAAGCACTTGGAATAATCATCCAAACAATAACTAACAACCAATTGAATGTAAAAAAATTTAGGATGTTGTTCGATCAATCAACAAAACCAATTGCATTCTTTCCAAACAATGCAAGAATAGATGATATAACATTTCCATCGTATATTTGCTCCCTCCCTTGGGATCTAAGAGCAATACCATGCAAACATGTTCTTAACACTTCCTTCCTTCGGCTAGGGCATATGTTAAGGGCTCAAACACTATTCATGATGTAAGTTCTACAGGTCACTTACCTTGATTGATAACCCAACCCTGAATTTGGATTGGCAAAAGTCATCCTTATCCAACGGATCTCAAGACATCCTAGTTTTAACCCTTATGATCAATTTCTTGTACTAGCTCTTAGTCAAGTCATGAGGCAAATAGAAATTTATCCTCATATATCAAATATGTTATAGGCATAACATATAAATACTTGATAAGATAAGTGCGAGATGATCTCAAGTAATTAGACTCCAATAGGCCTCGCATTGACCTAGAATCTAGTTTTTCTTAGTATTTGGCCTGTTAGGCTAAGTACTTTTGAAGTATCTAAACTTTAAACTAGTACTTCTCCATTCACGATTCTTAATGTCATATTCTTTTAGCAATTATGCTATCTATAACCCTTGACTATACTTTAATCTAGCATTTCTATGCCCAATCTTTTTTATGTCGTTCTTTTGACGACTATGCCATTCATAACGCTTGACTAATTCTTCCTTGTAATTGCTCTACTAGCAAATAAGTTATATGTAACTAGGTGCAATTATCTTCCCTTGATATATGCACTTCACAAGCTCCATCTTTCGAGTAAGCGAGATGAAATTTATCCTTTCCCATGACCTATACTCGTGCATCGTAGTATGGGGCCTAACGTATCTCATACGAGAATCAAAGCAAGAATCTATCAATTTGAAAATACATTACTTACGACCGGAACCGCAGTTGGATTGACGATGATGCCTTTGCCCGAAGCCTTGTTGCTAGTTGCAAGATTGTCATCCACACGCGACATTCTTTGCTTGGAGGCCATCGTCCGCAAATAGACTCAAGAGATTAAGAAGGTAGAATAGATTCAAGATAAAAGATCGTAAGAGAAGATGGTTAAGTCGAGGACCGAGATAGAGGGAATTGAGCTAATTCTCTTCCTTGCAGCCTCTCGGGGTGACTCTCTCCTCTCTCTCTCTCTCTCTCTCTCTCTCTCTCTCTCTCTCTCTCTCTCTCTCTCTCTCTCTCTCTCTCTCTCTCTCTCTCTCTCTCAAGCTCTCTTTCAAGCTCTTCCTCACAATCTCTTGGAGGGGTATCCTTCTCTCTACCTCTCTCTCGCAGCCTCTCGGTGTCTCCTTATGCTTCTTATGCCTCTCCCATGCCTCATATTTATAGTGAATTAGAGAAGAGGGCTTGTGGTTGAGAAGTGGAGCTCTTTATGGAGGGGAATCTTGGAAAGATCAGTGATCTGATGCTCAGATCATAAATCTGATGGTTCCATTGGCTCCGAAAGGGGGGTAAGACCCCAAGACACTTGATTAGAAAGCTCTCAGTTCACTCTTTCTTCTTTTCTCTGTTCGAAGTGCTGTCTACTGCCTGTAAACCGCGATCGCGGCGCGCACCATTTCGCCAGTCACTTTTCTTTATTTTTCTTTTTATAAAATCTTCAAACTAACTAAAATATCACTTGTCTTTTCTTTTTAAATGACATCCAGTTCTAAAAATCTAAAGTATCTAAAATATACTAGTTTTATCCAAAATCTAATGTTTTTGGACCTTCCAAACTATACACATGAACTTAGTGATTAATATAACTCATAAGTCTCATTCACGTTGTAATTTACGTGAAGGGTGACTACGGTCCTTGCCAATTTGAGAAAAATATCGAATTTACGACTCTTGATTTTTCTAAATAAAATATTTTAAATTAAATAAAAATTATCAATAATTAATGTTTGTTAGTTTTTACCTTAGTTAGTCTTTAGTTAGTAATCTTACTAGCTTATTAATTTGACTAACTAACTTACAAACCAACCAACTAACTTGTATTGTGCGGAGATATTACATCCTCCTCCCCTTAGAGAAATCGAGATGTCCTCATCTCGAGAGAAACAGGGGGTATCATCTTGGAATATGTGGGTTATGGAACACCACGCTTCTACTGCGCTACTTTGATCTCTCACTGACATACGGTCTTTTGAAAAAAACAACCTATGATATTTGATATATTTGAGTCTTGGTTACAATAGAAAATTTATTGTAGTTACATCTCATGGATATCTTCTAGGTTTTTCCTAAGCACTCGGTATATTCTAGATCATTGGAGCTTGTACGACTTCTTTTCCTGTAAGCTTAAGTTCTCTTCGAGCTCTGTTGGGACAATTGATATAGTTATGTCCAATGTTGTGGCACTCGGAGCATCGGTGTTTAGGGTGCTTTGGACATTCCCTTTTGAAATGACCTAACTCCCTGCAATAGGAAACAACGCGGAGCTTTATCACTTGTGGTCACAAGATTTTTGGTTGTCCTTGGTAGGATTTTCTTCTTTAGACCAAAGTGTTCTAGGATTCTTTTAGCAGATTGGAGTGGTTCTTTATCTTGGAAACTACATTTCCAAATTTTCATGCCCTTAGTTCGAGACTGAGCTCCATGGACAATTGGCTTTGCTTGTAATACTAAAGAATACTTCCAAGCTTCGACATTCTGGTAAGACCCAGTCTATATTAGTTGAGAAGGAATGACTTAAGAGAAATTCATTGCACATTATGACTATCATTCCTTGCCAGAGTATCTCTAATCATTTGCAAGTTCTAGGCTCAAAATAGATGCAACTCATATTACTCAAGTTAACTGTAGTCACAAGAGTAAGGTTTATTCCAATACAAGTTGTATTTCATGTCGACAAAATTTCTAGGATTTCTAATAATCCTAAAGTGGTGTAGTAGGTTCTAAGTTTCCATCTTCATCTGATTCCTCTATATATCCGAAGACTGCAGTTGTGTAACTTCGTTTTCTTGGAGACTCCGTATCTTTTGGAGACTTAAGTCAGGGCAGTCTACTTGGACATGTCCTAGCTCATTGCAATGGAAACATTGACGGTAGGGACATCTCCTACGGATGTGCCCTATCTCTCCACATGTATGGCATCTCTTACCCAGATCTTGGGAGTCATCTTTACTAAAATTTTCCGATTTAAATTCTTGGACGATTGGATTCGCTCGGAGTAATGCGTCTTGCAAGTCTGTTGGATGCATTGCTTCAAGACGATGGTTCAAAGGAGTGTTTAGGCCATGGCAAAACTTGGATACTTGCTGCGCAATATCCATAGGTGGTGCATATTTTAGTAGGGTTACAAACTTTGAGTAGTAAGCTTCCAAAGTTAATTCTAGTTGCTTTAGCCTGAAGAATTCATTCATCTTCAAAGTCTGGTAGGTTGGCGGAAGGTATCGTCTGCGTACAGCATCTTTCAGCTGAACCCAAGTAACAGCGGCTTCAGAAACACCTTCATCTTTGCACCATTGCTTCCACCATAATCGAGCCTGGCCAACTAACTAAAGTTTGGCTATCATTGCTTGATTGGTAGAGGCAGTTCCTGAAGCAAAGAAATAGTCATCCATCGACTCAATCCATATCTCTGCCTCTGCTGCAATGTCTATCCCTTCTCCATCAAACTTGGGTACCTTAATTTGCTTGAGAAAGAATTTCTTCTCTTGCATGTCAACATTCATGGGTGCAGAAGGTGCCTAACAATCAAGCCATACTGCTTAGATTATTTTGTTTAGGATATGTCTACAAACCATTCATTAATCAATCACGTATCATTACAAAATTTTGCTCTGATACCAACTGTGAGGTGCCTGCCCATCGGCTTTCCAGGCACTCTTTTAGCGGCCTATCGAGAAACGAATCTAAGCATCGCTACTCGGCACTCCCAGGGAATGTTCCGAGTTTTGTTGCCTAGGGTTTCCCGAATCCGCCTCGCAACGGAACGTTCACGACCGACCCACTAGGATTGACCTGAAATTTGAGTTCCTAGTTGTCAAGGCCTCCTGTTAGCATTCTAGCGTCGGGTATTGGACATCCTACTTTACACAGAGATACCCAACCCGAAGCAGATCTATGCCGCACTTGGTTCAAAGAGAATGGGAAACGAGAGGGATGTGTTGCTCAACCTCTCTGCCCATAGGGCATAGTCCCATTTCGGTCCCCTAAAACAGCATGAATCGGGTTCTAACCTATCAATACCTAAAGGTCGAATGACGATAAAAACTTGTGAGAAGCCTCCCAGTTCTCTGGGACCACCCTGCCGTAGGATAGACCCATCGGGGATTCCGTCCACCCGCTTCCCTTGATAGCTTTAGTTTTCTAATTAGGTCCTACCACATTTATGTGTGACACTTAAAATCAGCTTCATTAATTAAGCCTTTTAGGGAACAAGGTTCGTTCGCGTAAATTATAGCACAGACACGAAAACAGAGCAAAGCAATCTATTGACAAACAAGATCAAACAAGTTCCTTAACTTATCTTCAAGTTAATCTTTGTCTCCCGCCCATACAGGAGAAATTATGTTTCGCTTCTGTCCAATAGAAGTATCCCTTCTGCCCTGCAGAAGTAACTGGTCCAATTCACATGGCACCAAAACTCAATCCTTTATCTAGAATAGGATCTCCCAACATGCCTAGATGTTGGGGGCCACGAAGGTTTTCAACTCCATTCTTGACCTAGCAAGGGGTGTCCAGAGCTCCAACTGACCTACAAGCTGTCTAGGAGCGAAACATCATTCCCGTGGTTGGCCTTTTCACCACTCGACCTTCGGCCCGTGAATCGAGCAGTGCCCTTTTGGGTTAATACGCGGTGCGACCATGGAGGTGATCCACCCGTACAATATATCCTTCCTTAATTAAATCCTTTAAGAATCAAGCACAAACAAGGCATTCAGCCTAATAACATTTTCTAAGAAAAGATTCCTTTATTCCCATGGCGACTTGTCATCACAGACTCTTGCCATGCATTTGCCATAAATCACAAGCACTTGGAATAATCATCCAAACAATAACTAACAACCAATTGAATGTAAAAAAATTTAGGATGTTGTTCGATCAATCAACAAAACCAATTGCATTCTTTCCAAACAATGCAAGAATAGATGATATAACATTTCCATCGTATATTTGCTCCCTCCCTTGGGATCTAAGAGCAATACCATGCAAACATGTTCTTAACACTTCCTTCCTTCGGCTAGGGCATATGTTAAGGGCTCAAACACTATTCATGATGTAAGTTCTACAGGTCACTTACCTTGATTGATAACCCAACCCTGAATTTGGATTGGCAAAAGTCATCCTTATCCAACGGATCTCAAGACATCCTAGTTTTAACCCTTATGATCAATTTCTTGTACTAGCTCTTAGTCAAGTCATGAGGCAAATAGAAATTTATCCTCACATATCAAATATGTTATAGGCATAACATATAAATACTTGATAAGATAAGTGCGAGATGATCTCAAGTAATTAGACTCCAATAGGCCTCGCATTGACCTAGAATCTAGTTTTTCTTAGTATTTGGCCTGTTAGGCTAAGTACTTTTGAAGTATCTAAACTTTAAACTAGTACTTCTCCATTCATGATTCTTAATGTCATATTCTTTTAGCAATTATGCTATCTATAACCCTTGACTATACTTTAATCTAGCATTTCTATGCCCAATCTTTTTTATGTCGTTCTTTTGACGACTATGCCATTCATAACGCTTGACTAATTCTTCCTTGTAATTGCTCTACTAGCAAATAAGTTATATGTAACTAGGTGCAATTATCTTCCCTTGATATATGCACTTCACAAGCTCCATCTTTCGAGTAAGCGAGATGAAATTTATCCTTTCCCATGACCTATACTCGTGCATCGTAGTATGGGGCCTAACGTATCTCATACGAGAATCAAAGCAAGAATCTATCAATTTGAAAATACATTACTTACGACCGGAACCGCAGTTGGATTGACGATGATGCCTTTGCCCGAAGCCTTGTTGCTAGTTGCAAGATTGTCATCCACACGCGACATTCTTTGCTTGGAGGCCATCGTCCGCAAATAGACTCAAGAGATTAAGAAGGTAGAATAGATTCAAGATAAAAGATCGTAAGAGAAGATGGTTAAGTCGAGGACTGAGATAGAGGGAATTGAGCTAATTCTCTTCCTTGCAGCCTCTCGGGGTGACTCTCTCTCTCTCTCTCTCTCTCTCTCTCTCTCTCTCTCTCTCTCTCTCTCTCTCTCTCTCTCAAGCTCTCTTTCAAGCTCTTCCTCACAATCTCTTGGAGGGGTATCCTTCTCTCTACCTCTCTCTCGCAGCCTCTCGGTGTCTCCTTATGCTTCTTATGCCTCTCCCATGCCTCATATTTATAGTGAATTAGAGAAGAGGGCTTGTGGTTGAGAAGTGGAGCTCTTTATGGAGGGGAATCTTGGAAAGATCAGTGATCTGATGCTCAGATCATTAATCTGATGGTTCCATTGGCTCCGAAAGGGGGGTAAGACCCCAAGACACTTGATTAGAAAGCTCTCAGTTCACTCTTTCTTCTTTTCTCTGTTCGAAGTGCTGTCTACTGCCTGTAAACCGCGATCGCGGCGCGCACCATTTCGCCAGTCACTTTTCTTTATTTTTCTTTTTATAAAATCTTCAAACTAACTAAAATATCACTTGTCTTTTCTTTTTAAATGACATCCAGTTCTAAAAATCTCCATATCTTTTTCTTTTAGGATAATATCTAAAGTATCTAAAATATACTAGTTTTATCCAAAATCTAATGTTTTTGGACCTTCCAAACTATACACATGAACTTAGTGATTAATATAACTCATAAGTCTCATTCACGTTGTAATTTACGTGAAGGGTGACTACGGTCCTTGCCAATTTGAGAAAAATATCGAATTTACGACTCTTGATTTTTCTAAATAAAATATTTTAAATTAAATAAAAATTATCAATAATTAATGTTTGTTAGTTTTTACCTTAGTTAGTCTTTAGTTAGTAATCTTACTAGCTTATTAATTTGACTAACTAACTTACAAACCAACCAACTAACTTGTATTGTGCGGAGATATTACATCCTCCTCCCCTTAGAGAAATCGAGATGTCCTCATCTCGAGAGAAACAGGGGGTATCATCTTGGAATATGTGGGTTATGGAACACCACGCTTCTACTGCGCTACTTTGATCTCTCACTGACATACGGTCTTTTGAAAAAAACAACCTATGATATTTGATATATTTGAGTCTTGGTTACAATAGAAAATTTATTGTAGTTACATCTCATGGATATCTTCTAGGTTTTTCCTAAGCACTCGGTATATTCTAGATCATTGGAGCTTGTACGACTTCTTTTCCTGTAAGCTTAAGTTCTCTTCGAGCTCTGTTGGGACAATTGATATAGTTATGTCCAATGTTGTGGCACTCGGAGCATCGGTGTTTAGGGTGCTTTGGACATTCCCTTTTGAAATGACCTAACTCCCTGCAATAGGAAACAACGCGGAGCTTTATCACTTGTGGTCACAAGATTTTTGGTTGTCCTTGGTAGGATTTTCTTCTTTAGACCAAAGTGTTCTAGGATTCTTTTAGCAGATTGGAGTGGTTCTTTATCTTGGAAACTACATTTCCAAATTTTCATGCCCTTAGTTCGAGACTGAGCTCCATGGACAATTGGCTTTGCTTGTAATACTAAAGAATACTTCCAAGCTTCGACATTCTGGTAAGACCCAGTCTATATTAGTTGAGAAGAAATGACTTAAGAGAAATTCATTGCACATTATGACTATCATTCCTTGCCAGAGTATCTCTAATCATTTGCAAGTTCTAGGCTCAAAATAGATGCAACTCATATTACTCAAGTTAACTGTAGTCACAAGAGTAAGGTTTATTCCAATACAAGTTGTATTTCATGTCGACAAAATTTCTAGGATTTCTAATAATCCTAAAGTGGTGTAGTAGGTTCTAAGTTTCCATCTTCATCTGATTCCTCTATATATCCGAAGACTGCAGTTGTGTAACTTCGTTTTCTTGGAGACTCCGTATCTTTTGGAGACTTAAGTCAGGGCAGTCTACTTGGACATGTCCTAGCTCATTGCAATGGAAACATTGACGGTAGGGACATCTCCTACGGATGTGCCCTATCTCTCCACATGTATGGCATCTCTTACCCAGATCTTGGGAGTCATCTTTACTAAAATTTTCCGATTTAAATTCTTGGACGATTGGATTCGCTCGGAGTAATGCGTCTTGCAAGTCTGTTGGATGCATTGCTTCAAGACGATGGTTCAAAGGAGTGTTTAGGCCATGGCAAAACTTGGATACTTGCTGCGCAATATCCATAGGTGGTGCATATTTTAGTAGGGTTACAAACTTTGAGTAGTAAGCTTCCAAAGTTAATTCTAGTTGCTTTAGCCTGAAGAATTCATTCATCTTCAAAGTCTGGTAGGTTGGCGGAAGGTATCGTCTGCGTACAGCATCTTTCAGCTGAACCCAAGTAACAGCGGCTTCAGAAACACCTTCATCTTTGCACCATTGCTTCCACCATAATCGAGCCTGGCCAACTAACTAAAGTTTGGCTATCATTGCTTGATTGGTAGAGGCAGTTCCTGAAGCAAAGAAATAGTCATCCATCGACTCAATCCATATCTCTGCCTCTGCTGCAATGTCTATCCCTTCTCCATCAAACTTGGGTACCTTAATTTGCTTGAGAAAGAATTTCTTCTCTTGCATGTCAACATTCATGGGTGCAGAAGGTGCCTAACAATCAAGCCATACTGCTTAGATTATTTTGTTTAGGATATGTCTACAAACCATTCATTAATCAATCACGTATCATTACAAAATTTTGCTCTGATACCAACTGTGAGGTGCCTGCCCATCGGCTTTCCAGGCACTCTTTTAGCGGCCTATCGAGAAACGAATCTAAGCATCGCTACTCGGCACTCCCAGGGAATGTTCCGAGTTTTGTTGCCTAGGGTTTCCCGAATCCGCCTCGCAACGGAACGTTCACGACCGACCCACTAGGATTGACCTGAAATTTGAGTTCCTAGTTGTCAAGGCCTCCTGTTAGCATTCTAGCGTCGGGTATTGGACATCCTACTTTACACAGAGATACCCAACCCGAAGCAGATCTATGCCGCACTTGGTTCAAAGAGAATGGGAAACGAGAGGGATGTGTTGCTCAACCTCTCTGCCCATAGGGCATAGTCCCATTTCGGTCCCCTAAAACAGCATGAATCGGGTTCTAACCTATCAATACCTAAAGGTCGAATGACGATAAAAACTTGTGAGAAGCCTCCCAGTTCTCTGGGACCACCCTGCCGTAGGATAGACCCATCGGGGATTCCGTCCACCCGCTTCCCTTGATAGCTTTAGTTTTCTAATTAGGTCCTACCACATTTATGTGTGACACTTAAAATCAGCTTCATTAATTAAGCCTTTTAGGGAACAAGGTTCGTTCGCGTAAATTATAGCACAGACACGAAAACAGAGCAAAGCAATCTATTGACAAACAAGATCAAACAAGTTCCTTAACTTATCTTCAAGTTAATCTTTGTCTCCCGCCCATACAGGAGAAATTATGTTTCGCTTCTGTCCAATAGAAGTATCCCTTCTGCCCTGCAGAAGTAACTGGTCCAATTCACATGGCACCAAAACTCAATCCTTTATCTAGAATAGGATCTCCCAACATGCCTAGATGTTGGGGGCCACGAAGGTTTTCAACTCCATTCTTGACCTAGCAAGGGGTGTCCAGAGCTCCAACTGACCTACAAGCTGTCTAGGAGCGAAACATCATTCCCGTGGTTGGCCTTTTCACCACTCGACCTTCGGCCCGTGAATCGAGCAGTGCCCTTTTGGGTTAATACGCGGTGCGACCATGGAGGTGATCCACCCGTACAATATATCCTTCCTTAATTAAATCCTTTAAGAATCAAGCACAAACAAGGCATTCAGCCTAATAACATTTTCTAAGAAAAGATTCCTTTATTCCCATGGCGACTTGTCATCACAGACTCTTGCCATGCATTTGCCATAAATCACAAGCACTTGGAATAATCATCCAAACAATAACTAACAACCAATTGAATGTAAAAAAATTTAGGATGTTGTTCGATCAATCAACAAAACCAATTGCATTCTTTCCAAACAATGCAAGAATAGATGATATAACATTTCCATCGTATATTTGCTCCCTCCCTTGGGATCTAAGAGCAATACCATGCAAACATGTTCTTAACACTTCCTTCCTTCGGCTAGGGCATATGTTAAGGGCTCAAACACTATTCATGATGTAAGTTCTATAGGTCACTTACCTTGATTGATAACCCAACCCTGAATTTGGATTGGCAAAAGTCATCCTTATCCAACGGATCTCAAGACATCCTAGTTTTAACCCTTATGATCAATTTCTTGTACTAGCTCTTAGTCAAGTCATGAGGCAAATAGAAATTTATCCTCATATATCAAATATGTTATAGGCATAACATATAAATACTTGATAAGATAAGTGCGAGATGATCTCAAGTAATTAGACTCCAATAGGCCTCGCATTGACCTAGAATCTAGTTTTTCTTAGTATTTGGCCTGTTAGGCTAAGTACTTTTGAAGTATCTAAACTTTAAACTAGTACTTCTCCATTCATGATTCTTAATGTCATATTCTTTTAGCAATTATGCTATCTATAACCCTTGACTATACTTTAATCTAGCATTTCTATGCCCAATCTTTTTTATGTCGTTCTTTTGACGACTATGCCATTCATAACGCTTGACTAATTCTTCCTTGTAATTGCTCTACTAGCAAATAAGTTATATGTAACTAGGTGCAATTATCTTCCCTTGATATATGCACTTCACAAGCTCCATCTTTCGAGTAAGCGAGATGAAATTTATCCTTTCCCATGACCTATACTCGTGCATCGTAGTATGGGGCCTAACGTATCTCATACGAGAATCAAAGCAAGAATCTATCAATTTGAAAATACATTACTTACGACCGGAACCGCAGTTGGATTGACGATGATGCCTTTGCCCGAAGCCTTGTTGCTAGTTGCAAGATTGTCATCCACACGCGACATTCTTTGCTTGGAGGCCATCGTCCGCAAATAGACTCAAGAGATTAAGAAGGTAGAATAGATTCAAGATAAAAGATCGTAAGAGAAGATGGTTAAGTCGAGGACCGAGATAGAGGGAATTGAGCTAATTCTCTTCCTTGCAGCCTCTCGGGGTGACTCTCTCCTCTCTCTCTCTCTCTCTCTCAAGCTCTCTTTCAAGCTCTTCCTCACAATCTCTTGGAGGGGTATCCTTCTCTCTACCTCTCTCTCGCAGCCTCTCGGTGTCTCCTTATGCTTCTTATGCCTCTCCCATGCCTCATATTTATAGTGAATTAGAGAAGAGGGCTTGTGGTTGAGAAGTGGAGCTCTTTATGGAGGGGAATCTTGGAAAGATCAGTGATCTGATGCTCAGATCATAAATCTGATGGTTCCATTGGCTCCGAAAGGGGGGTAAAACCCCAAGACACTTGATTAGAAAGCTCTCAGTTCACTCTTTCTTCTTTTCTCTGTTCGAAGTGCTGTCTACTGCCTGTAAACCGCGATCGCGGCGCGCACCATTTCGCCAGTCACTTTTCTTTATTTTTCTTTTTATAAAATCTTCAAACTAACTAAAATATCACTTGTCTTTTCTTTTTAAATGACATCCAGTTCTAAAAATCTCCATATCTTTTTCTTTTAGGATAATATCTAAAGTATCTAAAATATACTAGTTTTATCCAAAATCTAATGTTTTTGGACCTTCCAAACTATACACATGAACTTAGTGATTAATATAACTCATAAGTCTCATTCACGTTGTAATTTACGTGAAGGGTGACTACGGTCCTTGCCAATTTGAGAAAAATATCGAATTTACGACTCTTGATTTTTCTAAATAAAATATTTTAAATTAAATAAAAATTATCAATAATTAATGTTTGTTAGTTTTTACCTTAGTTAGTCTTTAGTTAGTAATCTTACTAGCTGATTAATTTGACTAACTAACTTACAAACCAACCAACTAACTTGTATTGTGCGGAGATATTACATCCTCCTCCCCTTAGAGAAATCGAGATGTCCTCATCTCGAGAGAAACAGGGGGTATCATCTTGGAATATGTGGGTTATGGAACACCACGCTTCTACTGCGCTACTTTGATCTCTCACTGACATACGGTCTTTTGAAAAAAACAACCTATGATATTTGATATATTTGAGTCTTGGTTACAATAGAAAATTTATTGTAGTTACATCTCATGGATATCTTCTAGGTTTTTCCTAAGCACTCGGTATATTCTAGATCATTGGAGCTTGTACGACTTCTTTTCCTGTAAGCTTAAGTTCTCTTCGAGCTCTGTTGGGACAATTGATATAGTTATGTCCAATGTTGTGGCACTCGGAGCATCGGTGTTTAGGGTGCTTTGGACATTCCCTTTTGAAATGACCTAACTCCCTGCAATAGGAAACAACGCGGAGCTTTATCACTTGTGGTCACAAGATTTTTGGTTGTCCTTGGTAGGATTTTCTTCTTTAGACCAAAGTGTTCTAGGATTCTTTTAGCAGATTGGAGTGGTTCTTTCTTTATCTTGGAAACTACATTTCCAAATTTTCATGCCCTTAGTTGGAGACTGAGCTCCATGGACAATTGGCTTTGCTTGTAATACTAAAGAATACTTCCAAGCTTCGACATTCTGGTAAGACCCAGTCTATATTAGTTGAGAAGAAATGACTTAAGAGAAATTCATTGCACATTATGACTATCATTCCTTGCCAGAGTATCTCTCATCATTTGCAAGTTCTAGGCTCAAAATAGATGCAACTCATATTACTCAAGTTAACTGTAGTCACAAGAGTAAGGTTTATTCCAATACAAGTTGTATTTCATGTCGACAAAATTTCTAGGATTTCTAATAATCCTAAAGTGGTGTAGTAGGTTCTAAGTTTCCATCTTCATCTGATTCCTCTATATATCCGAAGACTGCAGTTGTGTAACTTCGTTTTCTTGGAGACTCCGTATCTTTTGGAGACTTAAGTCAGGGCAGTCTACTTGGACATGTCCTAGCTCATTGCAATGGAAACATTGACGGTAGGGACATCTCCTACGGATGTGCCCTATCTCTCCACATGTATGGCATCTCTTACCCAGATCTTGGGAGTCATCTTTACTAAAATTTTCCGATTTAAATTCTTGGACGATTGGATTCGCTCGGAGTAATGCGTCTTGCAAGTCTGTTGGATGCATTGCTTCAAGACGATGGTTCAAAGGAGTGTTTAGGCCATGGCAAAACTTGGATACTTGCTGCGCAATATCCATAGGTGGTGCATATTTTAGTAGGGTTACAAACTTTGAGTAGTAAGCTTCCAAAGTTAATTCTAGTTGCTTTAGCCTGAAGAATTCATTCATCTTCAAAGTCTGGTAGGTTGGCGGAAGGTATCGTCTGCGTACAGCATCTTTCAGCTGAACCCAAGTAACAGCGGCTTCAGAAACACCTTCATCTTTGCACCATTGCTTCCACCATAATCGAGCCTGGCCAACTAACTAAAGTTTGGCTATCATTGCTTGATTGGTAGAGGCAGTTCCTGAAGCAAAGAAATAGTCATCCATCGACTCAATCCATATCTCTGCCTCTGCTGCAATGTCTATCCCTTCTCCATCAAACTTGGGTACCTTAATTTGCTTGAGAAAGAATTTCTTCTCTTGCATGTCAACATTCATGGGTGCAGAAGGTGCCTAACAATCAAGCCATACTGCTTAGATTATTTTGTTTAGGATATGTCTACAAACCATTCATTAATCAATCACGTATCATTACAAAATTTTGCTCTGATACCAACTGTGAGGTGCCTGCCCATCGGCTTTCCAGGCACTCTTTTAGCGGCCTATCGAGAAACGAATCTAAGCATCGCTACTCGGCACTCCCAGGGAATGTTCCGAGTTTTGTTGCCTAGGGTTTCCCGAATCCGCCTCGCAACGGAACGTTCACGACCGACCCACTAGGATTGACCTGAAATTTGAGTTCCTAGTTGTCAAGGCCTCCTGTTAGCATTCTAGCGTCGGGTATTGGACATCCTACTTTACACAGAGATACCCAACCCGAAGCAGATCTATGCCGCACTTGGTTCAAAGAGAATGGGAAACGAGAGGGATGTGTTGCTCAACCTCTCTGCCCATAGGGCATAGTCCCATTTCGGTCCCCTAAAACAGCATGAATCGGGTTCTAACCTATCAATACCTAAAGGTCGAATGACGATAAAAACTTGTGAGAAGCCTCCCAGTTCTCTGGGACCACCCTGCCGTAGGATAGACCCATCGGGGATTCCGTCCACCCGCTTCCCTTGATAGCTTTAGTTTTCTAATTAGGTCCTACCACATTTATGTGTGACACTTAAAATCAGCTTCATTAATTAAGCCTTTTAGGGAACAAGGTTCGTTCGCGTAAATTATAGCACAGACACGAAAACAGAGCAAAGCAATCTATTGACAAACAAGATCAAACAAGTTCCTTAACTTATCTTCAAGTTAATCTTTGTCTCCCGCCCATACAGGAGAAATTATGTTTCGCTTCTGTCCAATAGAAGTATCCCTTCTGCCCTGCAGAAGTAACTGGTCCAATTCACATGGCACCAAAACTCAATCCTTTATCTAGAATAGGATCTCCCAACATGCCTAGATGTTGGGGGCCACGAAGGTTTTCAACTCCATTCTTGACCTAGCAAGGGGTGTCCAGAGCTCCAACTGACCTACAAGCTGTCTAGGAGCGAAACATCATTCCCGTGGTTGGCCTTTTCACCACTCGACCTTCGGCCCGTGAATCGAGCAGTGCCCTTTTGGGTTAATACGCGGTGCGACCATGGAGGTGATCCACCCGTACAATATATCCTTCCTTAATTAAATCCTTTAAGAATCAAGCACAAACAAGGCATTCAGCCTAATAACATTTTCTAAGAAAAGATTCCTTTATTCCCATGGCGACTTGTCATCACAGACTCTTGCCATGCATTTGCCATAAATCACAAGCACTTGGAATAATCATCCAAACAATAACTAACAACCAATTGAATGTAAAAAAATTTAGGATGTTGTTCGATCAATCAACAAAACCAATTGCATTCTTTCCAAACAATGCAAGAATAGATGATATAACATTTCCATCGTATATTTGCTCCCTCCCTTGGGATCTAAGAGCAATACCATGCAAACATGTTCTTAACACTTCCTTCCTTCGGCTAGGGCATATGTTAAGGGCTCAAACACTATTCATGATGTAAGTTCTATAGGTCACTTACCTTGATTGATAACCCAACCCTGAATTTGGATTGGCAAAAGTCATCCTTATCCAACGGATCTCAAGACATCCTAGTTTTAACCCTTATGATCAATTTCTTGTACTAGCTCTTAGTCAAGTCATGAGGCAAATAGAAATTTATCCTCATATATCAAATATGTTATAGGCATAACATATAAATACTTGATAAGATAAGTGCGAGATGATCTCAAGTAATTAGACTCCAATAGGCCTCGCATTGACCTAGAATCTAGTTTTTCTTAGTATTTGGCCTGTTAGGCTAAGTACTTTTGAAGTATCTAAACTTTAAACTAGTACTTCTCCATTCATGATTCTTAATGTCATATTCTTTTAGCAATTATGCTATCTATAACCCTTGACTATACTTTAATCTAGCATTTCTATGCCCAATCTTTTTTATGTCGTTCTTTTGACGACTATGCCATTCATAACGCTTGACTAATTCTTCCTTGTAATTGCTCTACTAGCAAATAAGTTATATGTAACTAGGTGCAATTATCTTCCCTTGATATATGCACTTCACAAGCTCCATCTTTCGAGTAAGCGAGATGAAATTTATCCTTTCCCATGACCTATACTCGTGCATCGTAGTATGGGGCCTAACGTATCTCATACGAGAATCAAAGCAAGAATCTATCAATTTGAAAATACATTACTTACGACCGGAACCGCAGTTGGATTGACGATGATGCCTTTGCCCGAAGCCTTGTTGCTAGTTGCAAGATTGTCATCCACACGCGACATTCTTTGCTTGGAGGCCATCGTCCGCAAATAGACTCAAGAGATTAAGAAGGTAGAATAGATTCAAGATAAAAGATCGTAAGAGAAGATGGTTAAGTCGAGGACCGAGATAGAGGGAATTGAGCTAATTCTCTTCCTTGCAGCCTCTCGGGGTGACTCTCTCCTCTCTCTCTCTCTCTCTCTCAAGCTCTCTTTCAAGCTCTTCCTCACAATCTCTTGGAGGGGTATCCTTCTCTCTACCTCTCTCTCGCAGCCTCTCGGTGTCTCCTTATGCTTCTTATGCCTCTCCCATGCCTCATATTTATAGTGAATTAGAGAAGAGGGCTTGTGGTTGAGAAGTGGAGCTCTTTATGGAGGGGAATCTTGGAAAGATCAGTGATCTGATGCTCAGATCATAAATCTGATGGTTCCATTGGCTCCGAAAGGGGGGTAAAACCCCAAGACACTTGATTAGAAAGCTCTCAGTTCACTCTTTCTTCTTTTCTCTGTTCGAAGTGCTGTCTACTGCCTGTAAACCGCGATCGCGGCGCGCACCATTTCGCCAGTCACTTTTCTTTATTTTTCTTTTTATAAAATCTTCAAACTAACTAAAATATCACTTGTCTTTTCTTTTTAAATGACATCCAGTTCTAAAAATCTCCATATCTTTTTCTTTTAGGATAATATCTAAAGTATCTAAAATATACTAGTTTTATCCAAAATCTAATGTTTTTGGACCTTCCAAACTATACACATGAACTTAGTGATTAATATAACTCATAAGTCTCATTCACGTTGTAATTTACGTGAAGGGTGACTACGGTCCTTGCCAATTTGAGAAAAATATCGAATTTACGACTCTTGATTTTTCTAAATAAAATATTTTAAATTAAATAAAAATTATCAATAATTAATGTTTGTTAGTTTTTACCTTAGTTAGTCTTTAGTTAGTAATCTTACTAGCTGATTAATTTGACTAACTAACTTACAAACCAACCAACTAACTTGTATTGTGCGGAGATATTACATCCTCCTCCCCTTAGAGAAATCGAGATGTCCTCATCTCGAGAGAAACAGGGGGTATCATCTTGGAATATGTGGGTTATGGAACACCACGCTTCTACTGCGCTACTTTGATCTCTCACTGACATACGGTCTTTTGAAAAAAACAACCTATGATATTTGATATATTTGAGTCTTGGTTACAATAGAAAATTTATTGTAGTTACATCTCATGGATATCTTCTAGGTTTTTCCTAAGCACTCGGTATATTCTAGATCATTGGAGCTTGTACGACTTCTTTTCCTGTAAGCTTAAGTTCTCTTCGAGCTCTGTTGGGACAATTGATATAGTTATGTCCAATGTTGTGGCACTCGGAGCATCGGTGTTTAGGGTGCTTTGGACATTCCCTTTTGAAATGACCTAACTCCCTGCAATAGGAAACAACGCGGAGCTTTATCACTTGTGGTCACAAGATTTTTGGTTGTCCTTGGTAGGATTTTCTTCTTTAGACCAAAGTGTTCTAGGATTCTTTTAGCAGATTGGAGTGGTTCTTTCTTTATCTTGGAAACTACATTTCCAAATTTTCATGCCCTTAGTTGGAGACTGAGCTCCATGGACAATTGGCTTTGCTTGTAATACTAAAGAATACTTCCAAGCTTCGACATTCTGGTAAGACCCAGTCTATATTAGTTGAGAAGAAATGACTTAAGAGAAATTCATTGCACATTATGACTATCATTCCTTGCCAGAGTATCTCTCATCATTTGCAAGTTCTAGGCTCAAAATAGATGCAACTCATATTACTCAAGTTAACTGTAGTCACAAGAGTAAGGTTTATTCCAATACAAGTTGTATTTCATGTCGACAAAATTTCTAGGATTTCTAATAATCCTAAAGTGGTGTAGTAGGTTCTAAGTTTCCATCTTCATCTGATTCCTCTATATATCCGAAGACTGCAGTTGTGTAACTTCGTTTTCTTGGAGACTCCGTATCTTTTGGAGACTTAAGTCAGGGCAGTCTACTTGGACATGTCCTAGCTCATTGCAATGGAAACATTGACGGTAGGGACATCTCCTACGGATGTGCCCTATCTCTCCACATGTATGGCATCTCTTACCCAGATCTTGGGAGTCATCTTTACTAAAATTTTCCGATTTAAATTCTTGGACGATTGGATTCGCTCGGAGTAATGCGTCTTGCAAGTCTGTTGGATGCATTGCTTCAAGACGATGGTTCAAAGGAGTGTTTAGGCCATGGCAAAACTTGGATACTTGCTGCGCAATATCCATAGGTGGTGCATATTTTAGTAGGGTTACAAACTTTGAGTAGTAAGCTTCCAAAGTTAATTCTAGTTGCTTTAGCCTGAAGAATTCATTCATCTTCAAAGTCTGGTAGGTTGGCGGAAGGTATCGTCTGCGTACAGCATCTTTCAGCTGAACCCAAGTAACAGCGGCTTCAGAAACACCTTCATCTTTGCACCATTGCTTCCACCATAATCGAGCCTGGCCAACTAACTAAAGTTTGGCTATCATTGCTTGATTGGTAGAGGCAGTTCCTGAAGCAAAGAAATAGTCATCCATCGACTCAATCCATATCTCTGCCTCTGCTGCAATGTCTATCCCTTCTCCATCAAACTTGGGTACCTTAATTTGCTTGAGAAAGAATTTCTTCTCTTGCATGTCAACATTCATGGGTGCAGAAGGTGCCTAACAATCAAGCCATACTGCTTAGATTATTTTGTTTAGGATATGTCTACAAACCATTCATTAATCAATCACGTATCATTACAAAATTTTGCTCTGATACCAACTGTGAGGTGCCTGCCCATCGGCTTTCCAGGCACTCTTTTAGCGGCCTATCGAGAAACGAATCTAAGCATCGCTACTCGGCACTCCCAGGGAATGTTCCGAGTTTTGTTGCCTAGGGTTTCCCGAATCCGCCTCGCAACGGAACGTTCACGACCGACCCACTAGGATTGACCTGAAATTTGAGTTCCTAGTTGTCAAGGCCTCCTGTTAGCATTCTAGCGTCGGGTATTGGACATCCTACTTTACACAGAGATACCCAACCCGAAGCAGATCTATGCCGCACTTGGTTCAAAGAGAATGGGAAACGAGAGGGATGTGTTGCTCAACCTCTCTGCCCATAGGGCATAGTCCCATTTCGGTCCCCTAAAACAGCATGAATCGGGTTCTAACCTATCAATACCTAAAGGTCGAATGACGATAAAAACTTGTGAGAAGCCTCCCAGTTCTCTGGGACCACCCTGCCGTAGGATAGACCCATCGGGGATTCCGTCCACCCGCTTCCCTTGATAGCTTTAGTTTTCTAATTAGGTCCTACCACATTTATGTGTGACACTTAAAATCAGCTTCATTAATTAAGCCTTTTAGGGAACAAGGTTCGTTCGCGTAAATTATAGCACAGACACGAAAACAGAGCAAAGCAATCTATTGACAAACAAGATCAAACAAGTTCCTTAACTTATCTTCAAGTTAATCTTTGTCTCCCGCCCATACAGGAGAAATTATGTTTCGCTTCTGTCCAATAGAAGTATCCCTTCTGCCCTGCAGAAGTAACTGGTCCAATTCACATGGCACCAAAACTCAATCCTTTATCTAGAATAGGATCTCCCAACATGCCTAGATGTTGGGGGCCACGAAGGTTTTCAACTCCATTCTTGACCTAGCAAGGGGTGTCCAGAGCTCCAACTGACCTACAAGCTGTCTAGGAGCGAAACATCATTCCCGTGGTTGGCCTTTTCACCACTCGACCTTCGGCCCGTGAATCGAGCAGTGCCCTTTTGGGTTAATACGCGGTGCGACCATGGAGGTGATCCACCCGTACAATATATCCTTCCTTAATTAAATCCTTTAAGAATCAAGCACAAACAAGGCATTCAGCCTAATAACATTTTCTAAGAAAAGATTCCTTTATTCCCATGGCGACTTGTCATCACAGACTCTTGCCATGCATTTGCCATAAATCACAAGCACTTGGAATAATCATCCAAACAATAACTAACAACCAATTGAATGTAAAAAAATTTAGGATGTTGTTCGATCAATCAACAAAACCAATTGCATTCTTTCCAAACAATGCAAGAATAGATGATATAACATTTCCATCGTATATTTGCTCCCTCCCTTGGGATCTAAGAGCAATACCATGCAAACATGTTCTTAACACTTCCTTCCTTCGGCTAGGGCATATGTTAAGGGCTCAAACACTATTCATGATGTAAGTTCTACAGGTCACTTACCTTGATTGATAACCCAACCCTGAATTTGGATTGGCAAAAGTCATCCTTATCCAACGGATCTCAAGACATCCTAGTTTTAACCCTTATGATCAATTTCTTGTACTAGCTCTTAGTCAAGTCATGAGGCAAATAGAAATTTATCCTCATATATCAAATATGTTATAGGCATAACATATAAATACTTGATAAGATAAGTGCGAGATGATCTCAAGTAATTAGACTCCAATAGGCCTCGCATTGACCTAGAATCTAGTTTTTCTTAGTATTTGGCCTGTTAGGCTAAGTACTTTTGAAGTATCTAAACTTTAAACTAGTACTTCTCCATTCATGATTCTTAATGTCATATTCTTTTAGCAATTATGCTATCTATAACCCTTGACTATACTTTAATCTAGCATTTCTATGCCCAATCTTTTTTATGTCGTTCTTTTGACGACTATGCCATTCATAACGCTTGACTAATTCTTCCTTGTAATTGCTCTACTAGCAAATAAGTTATATGTAACTAGGTGCAATTATCTTCCCTTGATATATGCACTTCACAAGCTCCATCTTTCGAGTAAGCGAGATGAAATTTATCCTTTCCCATGACCTATACTCGTGCATCGTAGTATGGGGCCTAACGTATCTCATACGAGAATCAAAGCAAGAATCTATCAATTTGAAAATACATTACTTACGACCGGAACCGCAGTTGGATTGACGATGATGCCTTTGCCCGAAGCCTTGTTGCTAGTTGCAAGATTGTCATCCACACGCGACATTCTTTGCTTGGAGGCCATCGTCCGCAAATAGACTCAAGAGATTAAGAAGGTAGAATAGATTCAAGATAAAAGATCGTAAGAGAAGATGGTTAAGTCGAGGACCGAGATAGAGGGAATTGAGCTAATTCTCTTCCTTGCAGCCTCTCGGGGTGACTCTCTCCTCTCTCTCTCTCTCTCTCTCAAGCTCTCTTTCAAGCTCTTCCTCACAATCTCTTGGAGGGGTATCCTTCTCTCTACCTCTCTCTCGCAGCCTCTCGGTGTCTCCTTATGCTTCTTATGCCTCTCCCATGCCTCATATTTATAGTGAATTAGAGAAGAGGGCTTGTGGTTGAGAAGTGGAGCTCTTTATGGAGGGGAATCTTGGAAAGATCAGTGATCTGATGCTCAGATCATAAATCTGATGGTTCCATTGGCTCCGAAAGGGGGGTAAAACCCCAAGACACTTGATTAGAAAGCTCTCAGTTCACTCTTTCTTCTTTTCTCTGTTCGAAGTGCTGTCTACTGCCTGTAAACCGCGATCGCGGCGCGCACCATTTCGCCAGTCACTTTTCTTTATTTTTCTTTTTATAAAATCTTCAAACTAACTAAAATATCACTTGTCTTTTCTTTTTAAATGACATCCAGTTCTAAAAATCTCCATATCTTTTTCTTTTAGGATAATATCTAAAGTATCTAAAATATACTAGTTTTATCCAAAATCTAATGTTTTTGGACCTTCCAAACTATACACATGAACTTAGTGATTAATATAACTCATAAGTCTCATTCACGTTGTAATTTACGTGAAGGGTGACTACGGTCCTTGCCAATTTGAGAAAAATATCGAATTTACGACTCTTGATTTTTCTAAATAAAATATTTTAAATTAAATAAAAATTATCAATAATTAATGTTTGTTAGTTTTTACCTTAGTTAGTCTTTAGTTAGTAATCTTACTAGCTGATTAATTTGACTAACTAACTTACAAACCAACCAACTAACTTGTATTGTGCGGAGATATTACATCCTCCTCCCCTTAGAGAAATCGAGATGTCCTCATCTCGAGAGAAACAGGGGGTATCATCTTGGAATATGTGGGTTATGGAACACCACGCTTCTACTGCGCTACTTTGATCTCTCACTGACATACGGTCTTTTGAAAAAAACAACCTATGATATTTGATATATTTGAGTCTTGGTTACAATAGAAAATTTATTGTAGTTACATCTCATGGATATCTTCTAGGTTTTTCCTAAGCACTCGGTATATTCTAGATCATTGGAGCTTGTACGACTTCTTTTCCTGTAAGCTTAAGTTCTCTTCGAGCTCTGTTGGGACAATTGATATAGTTATGTCCAATGTTGTGGCACTCGGAGCATCGGTGTTTAGGGTGCTTTGGACATTCCCTTTTGAAATGACCTAACTCCCTGCAATAGGAAACAACGCGGAGCTTTATCACTTGTGGTCACAAGATTTTTGGTTGTCCTTGGTAGGATTTTCTTCTTTAGACCAAAGTGTTCTAGGATTCTTTTAGCAGATTGGAGTGGTTCTTTCTTTATCTTGGAAACTACATTTCCAAATTTTCATGCCCTTAGTTGGAGACTGAGCTCCATGGACAATTGGCTTTGCTTGTAATACTAAAGAATACTTCCAAGCTTCGACATTCTGGTAAGACCCAGTCTATATTAGTTGAGAAGAAATGACTTAAGAGAAATTCATTGCACATTATGACTATCATTCCTTGCCAGAGTATCTCTCATCATTTGCAAGTTCTAGGCTCAAAATAGATGCAACTCATATTACTCAAGTTAACTGTAGTCACAAGAGTAAGGTTTATTCCAATACAAGTTGTATTTCATGTCGACAAAATTTCTAGGATTTCTAATAATCCTAAAGTGGTGTAGTAGGTTCTAAGTTTCCATCTTCATCTGATTCCTCTATATATCCGAAGACTGCAGTTGTGTAACTTCGTTTTCTTGGAGACTCCGTATCTTTTGGAGACTTAAGTCAGGGCAGTCTACTTGGACATGTCCTAGCTCATTGCAATGGAAACATTGACGGTAGGGACATCTCCTACGGATGTGCCCTATCTCTCCACATGTATGGCATCTCTTACCCAGATCTTGGGAGTCATCTTTACTAAAATTTTCCGATTTAAATTCTTGGACGATTGGATTCGCTCGGAGTAATGCGTCTTGCAAGTCTGTTGGATGCATTGCTTCAAGACGATGGTTCAAAGGAGTGTTTAGGCCATGGCAAAACTTGGATACTTGCTGCGCAATATCCATAGGTGGTGCATATTTTAGTAGGGTTACAAACTTTGAGTAGTAAGCTTCCAAAGTTAATTCTAGTTGCTTTAGCCTGAAGAATTCATTCATCTTCAAAGTCTGGTAGGTTGGCGGAAGGTATCGTCTGCGTACAGCATCTTTCAGCTGAACCCAAGTAACAGCGGCTTCAGAAACACCTTCATCTTTGCACCATTGCTTCCACCATAATCGAGCCTGGCCAACTAACTAAAGTTTGGCTATCATTGCTTGATTGGTAGAGGCAGTTCCTGAAGCAAAGAAATAGTCATCCATCGACTCAATCCATATCTCTGCCTCTGCTGCAATGTCTATCCCTTCTCCATCAAACTTGGGTACCTTAATTTGCTTGAGAAAGAATTTCTTCTCTTGCATGTCAACATTCATGGGTGCAGAAGGTGCCTAACAATCAAGCCATACTGCTTAGATTATTTTGTTTAGGATATGTCTACAAACCATTCATTAATCAATCACGTATCATTACAAAATTTTGCTCTGATACCAACTGTGAGGTGCCTGCCCATCGGCTTTCCAGGCACTCTTTTAGCGGCCTATCGAGAAACGAATCTAAGCATCGCTACTCGGCACTCCCAGGGAATGTTCCGAGTTTTGTTGCCTAGGGTTTCCCGAATCCGCCTCGCAACGGAACGTTCACGACCGACCCACTAGGATTGACCTGAAATTTGAGTTCCTAGTTGTCAAGGCCTCCTGTTAGCATTCTAGCGTCGGGTATTGGACATCCTACTTTACACAGAGATACCCAACCCGAAGCAGATCTATGCCGCACTTGGTTCAAAGAGAATGGGAAACGAGAGGGATGTGTTGCTCAACCTCTCTGCCCATAGGGCATAGTCCCATTTCGGTCCCCTAAAACAGCATGAATCGGGTTCTAACCTATCAATACCTAAAGGTCGAATGACGATAAAAACTTGTGAGAAGCCTCCCAGTTCTCTGGGACCACCCTGCCGTAGGATAGACCCATCGGGGATTCCGTCCACCCGCTTCCCTTGATAGCTTTAGTTTTCTAATTAGGTCCTACCACATTTATGTGTGACACTTAAAATCAGCTTCATTAATTAAGCCTTTTAGGGAACAAGGTTCGTTCGCGTAAATTATAGCACAGACACGAAAACAGAGCAAAGCAATCTATTGACAAACAAGATCAAACAAGTTCCTTAACTTATCTTCAAGTTAATCTTTGTCTCCCGCCCATACAGGAGAAATTATGTTTCGCTTCTGTCCAATAGAAGTATCCCTTCTGCCCTGCAGAAGTAACTGGTCCAATTCACATGGCACCAAAACTCAATCCTTTATCTAGAATAGGATCTCCCAACATGCCTAGATGTTGGGGGCCACGAAGGTTTTCAACTCCATTCTTGACCTAGCAAGGGGTGTCCAGAGCTCCAACTGACCTACAAGCTGTCTAGGAGCGAAACATCATTCCCGTGGTTGGCCTTTTCACCACTCGACCTTCGGCCCGTGAATCGAGCAGTGCCCTTTTGGGTTAATACGCGGTGCGACCATGGAGGTGATCCACCCGTACAATATATCCTTCCTTAATTAAATCCTTTAAGAATCAAGCACAAACAAGGCATTCAGCCTAATAACATTTTCTAAGAAAAGATTCCTTTATTCCCATGGCGACTTGTCATCACAGACTCTTGCCATGCATTTGCCATAAATCACAAGCACTTGGAATAATCATCCAAACAATAACTAACAACCAATTGAATGTAAAAAAATTTAGGATGTTGTTCGATCAATCAACAAAACCAATTGCATTCTTTCCAAACAATGCAAGAATAGATGATATAACATTTCCATCGTATATTTGCTCCCTCCCTTGGGATCTAAGAGCAATACCATGCAAACATGTTCTTAACACTTCCTTCCTTCGGCTAGGGCATATGTTAAGGGCTCAAACACTATTCATGATGTAAGTTCTATAGGTCACTTACCTTGATTGATAACCCAACCCTGAATTTGGATTGGCAAAAGTCATCCTTATCCAACGGATCTCAAGACATCCTAGTTTTAACCCTTATGATCAATTTCTTGTACTAGCTCTTAGTCAAGTCATGAGGCAAATAGAAATTTATCCTCATATATCAAATATGTTATAGGCATAACATATAAATACTTGATAAGATAAGTGCGAGATGATCTCAAGTAATTAGACTCCAATAGGCCTCGCATTGACCTAGAATCTAGTTTTTCTTAGTATTTGGCCTGTTAGGCTAAGTACTTTTGAAGTATCTAAACTTTAAACTAGTACTTCTCCATTCATGATTCTTAATGTCATATTCTTTTAGCAATTATGCTATCTATAACCCTTGACTATACTTTAATCTAGCATTTCTATGCCCAATCTTTTTTATGTCGTTCTTTTGACGACTATGCCATTCATAACGCTTGACTAATTCTTCCTTGTAATTGCTCTACTAGCAAATAAGTTATATGTAACTAGGTGCAATTATCTTCCCTTGATATATGCACTTCACAAGCTCCATCTTTCGAGTAAGCGAGATGAAATTTATCCTTTCCCATGACCTATACTCGTGCATCGTAGTATGGGGCCTAACGTATCTCATACGAGAATCAAAGCAAGAATCTATCAATTTGAAAATACATTACTTACGACCGGAACCGCAGTTGGATTGACGATGATGCCTTTGCCCGAAGCCTTGTTGCTAGTTGCAAGATTGTCATCCACACGCGACATTCTTTGCTTGGAGGCCATCGTCCGCAAATAGACTCAAGAGATTAAGAAGGTAGAATAGATTCAAGATAAAAGATCGTAAGAGAAGATGGTTAAGTCGAGGACCGAGATAGAGGGAATTGAGCTAATTCTCTTCCTTGCAGCCTCTCGGGGTGACTCTCTCCTCTCTCTCTCTCTCTCTCTCAAGCTCTCTTTCAAGCTCTTCCTCACAATCTCTTGGAGGGGTATCCTTCTCTCTACCTCTCTCTCGCAGCCTCTCGGTGTCTCCTTATGCTTCTTATGCCTCTCCCATGCCTCATATTTATAGTGAATTAGAGAAGAGGGCTTGTGGTTGAGAAGTGGAGCTCTTTATGGAGGGGAATCTTGGAAAGATCAGTGATCTGATGCTCAGATCATAAATCTGATGGTTCCATTGGCTCCGAAAGGGGGGTAAAACCCCAAGACACTTGATTAGAAAGCTCTCAGTTCACTCTTTCTTCTTTTCTCTGTTCGAAGTGCTGTCTACTGCCTGTAAACCGCGATCGCGGCGCGCACCATTTCGCCAGTCACTTTTCTTTATTTTTCTTTTTATAAAATCTTCAAACTAACTAAAATATCACTTGTCTTTTCTTTTTAAATGACATCCAGTTCTAAAAATCTCCATATCTTTTTCTTTTAGGATAATATCTAAAGTATCTAAAATATACTAGTTTTATCCAAAATCTAATGTTTTTGGACCTTCCAAACTATACACATGAACTTAGTGATTAATATAACTCATAAGTCTCATTCACGTTGTAATTTACGTGAAGGGTGACTACGGTCCTTGCCAATTTGAGAAAAATATCGAATTTACGACTCTTGATTTTTCTAAATAAAATATTTTAAATTAAATAAAAATTATCAATAATTAATGTTTGTTAGTTTTTACCTTAGTTAGTCTTTAGTTAGTAATCTTACTAGCTGATTAATTTGACTAACTAACTTACAAACCAACCAACTAACTTGTATTGTGCGGAGATATTACATCCTCCTCCCCTTAGAGAAATCGAGATGTCCTCATCTCGAGAGAAACAGGGGGTATCATCTTGGAATATGTGGGTTATGGAACACCACGCTTCTACTGCGCTACTTTGATCTCTCACAGACATACGGTCTTTTGAAAAAAACAACCTATGATATTTGATATATTTGAGTCTTGGTTACAATAGAAAATTTATTGTAGTTACATCTCATGGATATCTTCTAGGTTTTTCCTAAGCACTCGGTATATTCTAGATCATTGGAGCTTGTACGACTTCTTTTCCTGTAAGCTTAAGTTCTCTTCGAGCTCTGTTGGGACAATTGATATAGTTATGTCCAATGTTGTGGCACTCGGAGCATCGGTGTTTAGGGTGCTTTGGACATTCCCTTTTGAAATGACCTAACTCCCTGCAATAGGAAACAACGCGGAGCTTTATCACTTGTGGTCACAAGATTTTTGGTTGTCCTTGGTAGGATTTTCTTCTTTAGACCAAAGTGTTCTAGGATTCTTTTAGCAGATTGGAGTGGTTCTTTCTTTATCTTGGAAACTACATTTCCAAATTTTCATGCCCTTAGTTCGAGACTGAGCTCCATGGACAATTGGCTTTGCTTGTAATACTAAAGAATACTTCCAAGCTTCGACATTCTGGTAAGACCCACTCTATATTAGTTGAGAAGAAATGACTTAAGAGAAATTCATTGCACATTATGACTATCATTCCTTGCCAGAGTATCTCTAATCATTTGCAAGTTCTAGGCTCAAAATAGATGCAACTCATATTACTCAAGTTCACTGTAGTCACAAGAGTAAGGTTTATTCCAATACAAGTTGTATTTCATGTCGACAAAATTTCTAGGATTTCTAATAATCCTAAAGTGGTGTAGTAGGTTCTAAGTTTCCATCTTCATCTGATTCCTCTATATATCCGAAGACTGCAGTTGTGTAACTTCGTTTTCTTGGAGACTCCGTATCTTTTGGAGACTTAAGTCAGGGCAGTCTACTTGGACATGTCCTAGCTCATTGCAATGGAAACATTGACGGTAGGGACATCTCCTACGGATGTGCCCTATCTCTCCACATGTATGGCATCTCTTACCCAGATCTTGGGAGTCATCTTTACTAAAATTTTCCGATTTAAATTCTTGGACGATTGGATTCGCTCGGAGTAATGCGTCTTGCAAGTCTGTTGGATGCATTGCTTCAAGACGATGGTTCAAAGGAGTGTTTAGGCCATGGCAAAACTTGGATACTTGCTGCGCAATATCCATAGGTGGTGCATATTTTAGTAGGGTTACAAACTTTGAGTAGTAAGCTTCCAAAGTTAATTCTAGTTGCTTTAGCCTGAAGAATTCATTCATCTTCAAAGTCTGGTAGGTTGGCGGAAGGTATCGTCTGCGTACAGCATCTTTCAGCTGAACCCAAGTAACAGCGGCTTCAGAAACACCTTCATCTTTGCACCATTGCTTCCACCATAATCGAGCCTGGCCAACTAACTAAAGTTTGGCTATCATTGCTTGATTGGTAGAGGCAGTTCCTGAAGCAAAGAAATAGTCATCCATCGACTCAATCCATATCTCTGCCTCTGCTGCAATGTCTATCCCTTCTCCATCAAACTTGGGTACCTTAATTTGCTTGAGAAAGAATTTCTTCTCTTGCATGTCAACATTCATGGGTGCAGAAGGTGCCTAACAATCAAGCCATACTGCTTAGATTATTTTGTTTAGGATATGTCTACAAACCATTCGTTAATCAATCACGTATCATTACAAAATTTTGCTCTGATACCAACTGTGAGGTGCCTGCCCATCGGCTTTCCAGGCACTCTTTTAGCGGCCTATCGAGAAACGAATCTAAGCATCGCTACTCGGCACTCCCAGGGAATGTTCCGAGTTTTGTTGCCTAGGGTTTCCCGAATCCGCCTCGCAACGGAACGTTCACGACCGACCCACTAGGATTGACCTGAAATTTGAGTTCCTAGTTGTCAAGGCCTCCTGTTAGCATTCTAGCGTCGGGTATTGGACATCCTACTTTACACAGAGATACCCAACCCGAAGCAGATCTATGCCGCACTTGGTTCAAAGAGAATGGGAAACGAGAGGGATGTGTTGCTCAACCTCTCTGCCCATAGGGCATAGTCCCATTTCGGTCCCCTAAAACAGCATGAATCGGGTTCTAACCTATCAATACCTAAAGGTCGAATGACGATAAAAACTTGTGAGAAGCCTCCCAGTTCTCTGGGACCACCCTGCCGTAGGATAGACCCATCGGGGATTCCGTCCACCCGCTTCCCTTGATAGCTTTAGTTTTCTAATTAGGTCCTACCACATTTATGTGTGACACTTAAAATCAGCTTCATTAATTAAGCCTTTTAGGGAAAAAGGTTCGTTCGCGTAAATTATAGCACAGACACGAAAACAGAGCAAAGCAATCTATTGACAAACAAGATCAAACAAGTTCCTTAACTTATCTTCAAGTTAATCTTTGTCTCCCGCCCATACAGGAGAAATTATGTTTCGCTTCTGTCCAATAGAAGTATCCCTTCTGCCCTGCAGAAGTAACTGGTCCAATTCACATGGCACCAAAACTCAATCCTTTATCTAGAATAGGATCTCCCAACATGCCTAGATGTTGGGGGCCACGAAGGTTTTCAACTCCATTCTCGACCTAGCAAGGGGTGTCCAGAGCTCCAACTGACCTACAAGCTGTCTAGGAGCGAAACATCATTCCCGTGGTTGGCCTTTTCACCACTCGACCTTCGGCCCGTGAATCGAGCAGTGCCCTTTTGGGTTAATACGCGGTGCGACCATGGAGGTGATCCACCCGTACAATATATCCTTCCTTAATTAAATCCTTTAAGAATCAAGCACAAACAAGGCATTCAGCCTAATAACATTTTCTAAGAAAAGATTCCTTTATTCCCATGGCGACTTGTCATCACAGACTCTTGCCATGCATTTGCCATAAATCACAAGCACTTGGAATAATCATCCAAACAATAACTAACAACCAATTGAATGTAAAAAAATTTAGGATGTTGTTCGATCAATCAACAAAACCAATTGCATTCTTTCCAAACAATGCAAGAATAGATGATATAACATTTCCATCGTATATTTGCTCCCTCCCTTGGGATCTAAGAGCAATACCATGCAAACATGTTCTTAACACTTCCTTCCTTCGGCTAGGGCATATGTTAAGGGCTCAAACACTATTCATGATGTAAGTTCTATAGGTCACTTACCTTGATTGATAACCCAACCCTGAATTTGGATTGGCAAAAGTCATCCTTATCCAACGGATCTCAAGACATCCTAGTTTTAACCCTTATGATCAATTTCTTGTACTAGCTCTTAGTCAAGTCATGAGGCAAATAGAAATTTATCCTCACATATCAAATATGTTATAGGCATAACATATAAATACTTGATAAGATAAGTGCGAGATGATCTCAAGTAATTAGACTCCAATAGGCCTCGCATTGACCTAGAATCTAGTTTTTCTTAGTATTTGGCCTGTTAGGCTAAGTACTTTTGAAGTATCTAAACTTTAAACTAGTACTTCTCCATTCACGATTCTTAATGTCATATTCTTTTAGCAATTATGCTATCTATAACCCTTGACTATACTTTAATCTAGCATTTCTATGCCCAATCTTTTTTATGTCGTTCTTTTGACGACTATGCCATTCATAACGCTTGACTAATTCTTCCTTGTAATTGCTCTACTAGCAAATAAGTCATATGTAACTAGGTGCAATTATCTTCCCTTGATATATGCACTTCACAAGCTCCATCTTTCGAGTAAGCGAGATGAAATTTATCCTTTCCCATGACCTATACTCGTGCATCGTAGTATGGGGCCTAACGTATCTCAAACGAGAATCAAAGCAAGAATCTATCAATTTGAAAATACATTACTTACGACCGGAACCGCAGTTGGATTGACGATGATGCCTTTGCCCGAAGCCTTGTTGCTAGTTGCAAGATTGTCATCCACACGCGACATTCTTTGCTTGGAGGCCATCGTCCGCAAATAGACTCAAGAGATTAAGAAGGTAGAATAGATTCAAGATAAAAGATCGTAAGAGAAGATGGTTAAGTCGAGGACCGAGATAGAGGGAATTGAGCTAATTCTCTTCCTTGCAGCCTCTCGGGGTGACTCTCTCCTCTCTCTCTCTCTCTCTCTCAAGCTCTCTTTCAAGCTCTTCCTCACAATCTCTTGGAGGGGTATCCTTCTCTCTACCTCTCTCTCGCAGCCTCTCGGTGTCTCCTTATGCTTCTTATGCCTCTCCCATGCCTCATATTTATAGTGAATTAGAGAAGAGGGCTTGTGGTTGAGAAGTGGAGCTCTTTATGGAGGGGAATCTTGGAAAGATCAGTGATCTGATGCTCAGATCATAAATCTGATGGTTCCATTGGCTCCGAAAGGGGGGTAAAACCCCAAGACACTTGATTAGAAAGCTCTCAGTTCACTCTTTCTTCTTTTCTCTGTTCGAAGTGCTGTCTACTGCCTGTAAACCGCGATCGCGGCGCGCACCATTTCGCCAGTCACTTTTCTTTATTTTTCTTTTTATAAAATCTTCAAACTAACTAAAATATCACTTGTCTTTTCTTTTTAAATGACATCCAGTTCTAAAAATCTCCATATCTTTTTCTTTTAGGATAATATCTAAAGTATCTAAAATATACTAGTTTTATCCAAAATCTAATGTTTTTGGACCTTCCAAACTATACACATGAACTTAGTGATTAATATAACTCATAAGTCTCATTCACGTTGTAATTTACGTGAAGGGTGACTACGGTCCTTGCCAATTTGAGAAAAATATCGAATTTACGACTCTTGATTTTTCTAAATAAAATATTTTAAATTAAATAAAAATTATCAATAATTAATGTTTGTTAGTTTTTACCTTAGTTAGTCTTTAGTTAGTAATCTTACTAGCTGATTAATTTGACTAACTAACTTACAAACCAACCAACTAACTTGTATTGTGCGGAGATATTACATCCTCCTCCCCTTAGAGAAATCGAGATGTCCTCATCTCGAGAGAAACAGGGGGTATCATCTTGGAATATGTGGGTTATGGAACACCACGCTTCTACTGCGCTACTTTGATCTCTCACAGACATACGGTCTTTTGAAAAAAACAACCTATGATATTTGATATATTTGAGTCTTGGTTACAATAGAAAATTTATTGTAGTTACATCTCATGGATATCTTCTAGGTTTTTCCTAAGCACTCGGTATATTCTAGATCATTGGAGCTTGTACGACTTCTTTTCCTGTAAGCTTAAGTTCTCTTCGAGCTCTGTTGGGACAATTGATATAGTTATGTCCAATGTTGTGGCACTCGGAGCATCGGTGTTTAGGGTGCTTTGGACATTCCCTTTTGAAATGACCTAACTCCCTGCAATAGGAAACAACGCGGAGCTTTATCACTTGTGGTCACAAGATTTTTGGTTGTCCTTGGTAGGATTTTCTTCTTTAGACCAAAGTGTTCTAGGATTCTTTTAGCAGATTGGAGTGGTTCTTTCTTTATCTTGGAAACTACATTTCCAAATTTTCATGCCCTTAGTTCGAGACTGAGCTCCATGGACAATTGGCTTTGCTTGTAATACTAAAGAATACTTCCAAGCTTCGACATTCTGGTAAGACCCACTCTATATTAGTTGAGAAGAAATGACTTAAGAGAAATTCATTGCACATTATGACTATCATTCCTTGCCAGAGTATCTCTAATCATTTGCAAGTTCTAGGCTCAAAATAGATGCAACTCATATTACTCAAGTTCACTGTAGTCACAAGAGTAAGGTTTATTCCAATACAAGTTGTATTTCATGTCGACAAAATTTCTAGGATTTCTAATAATCCTAAAGTGGTGTAGTAGGTTCTAAGTTTCCATCTTCATCTGATTCCTCTATATATCCGAAGACTGCAGTTGTGTAACTTCGTTTTCTTGGAGACTCCGTATCTTTTGGAGACTTAAGTCAGGGCAGTCTACTTGGACATGTCCTAGCTCATTGCAATGGAAACATTGACGGTAGGGACATCTCCTACGGATGTGCCCTATCTCTCCACATGTATGGCATCTCTTACCCAGATCTTGGGAGTCATCTTTACTAAAATTTTCCGATTTAAATTCTTGGACGATTGGATTCGCTCGGAGTAATGCGTCTTGCAAGTCTGTTGGATGCATTGCTTCAAGACGATGGTTCAAAGGAGTGTTTAGGCCATGGCAAAACTTGGATACTTGCTGCGCAATATCCATAGGTGGTGCATATTTTAGTAGGGTTACAAACTTTGAGTAGTAAGCTTCCAAAGTTAATTCTAGTTGCTTTAGCCTGAAGAATTCATTCATCTTCAAAGTCTGGTAGGTTGGCGGAAGGTATCGTCTGCGTACAGCATCTTTCAGCTGAACCCAAGTAACAGCGGCTTCAGAAACACCTTCATCTTTGCACCATTGCTTCCACCATAATCGAGCCTGGCCAACTAACTAAAGTTTGGCTATCATTGCTTGATTGGTAGAGGCAGTTCCTGAAGCAAAGAAATAGTCATCCATCGACTCAATCCATATCTCTGCCTCTGCTGCAATGTCTATCCCTTCTCCATCAAACTTGGGTACCTTAATTTGCTTGAGAAAGAATTTCTTCTCTTGCATGTCAACATTCATGGGTGCAGAAGGTGCCTAACAATCAAGCCATACTGCTTAGATTATTTTGTTTAGGATATGTCTACAAACCATTCGTTAATCAATCACGTATCATTACAAAATTTTGCTCTGATACCAACTGTGAGGTGCCTGCCCATCGGCTTTCCAGGCACTCTTTTAGCGGCCTATCGAGAAACGAATCTAAGCATCGCTACTCGGCACTCCCAGGGAATGTTCCGAGTTTTGTTGCCTAGGGTTTCCCGAATCCGCCTCGCAACGGAACGTTCACGACCGACCCACTAGGATTGACCTGAAATTTGAGTTCCTAGTTGTCAAGGCCTCCTGTTAGCATTCTAGCGTCGGGTATTGGACATCCTACTTTACACAGAGATACCCAACCCGAAGCAGATCTATGCCGCACTTGGTTCAAAGAGAATGGGAAACGAGAGGGATGTGTTGCTCAACCTCTCTGCCCATAGGGCATAGTCCCATTTCGGTCCCCTAAAACAGCATGAATCGGGTTCTAACCTATCAATACCTAAAGGTCGAATGACGATAAAAACTTGTGAGAAGCCTCCCAGTTCTCTGGGACCACCCTGCCGTAGGATAGACCCATCGGGGATTCCGTCCACCCGCTTCCCTTGATAGCTTTAGTTTTCTAATTAGGTCCTACCACATTTATGTGTGACACTTAAAATCAGCTTCATTAATTAAGCCTTTTAGGGAACAAGGTTCGTTCGCGTAAATTATAGCACAGACACGAAAACAGAGCAAAGCAATCTATTGACAAACAAGATCAAACAAGTTCCTTAACTTATCTTCAAGTTAATCTTTGTCTCCCGCCCATACAGGAGAAATTATGTTTCGCTTCTGTCCAATAGAAGTATCCCTTCTGCCCTGCAGAAGTAACTGGTCCAATTCACATGGCACCAAAACTCAATCCTTTATCTAGAATAGGATCTCCCAACATGCCTAGATGTTGGGGGCCACGAAGGTTTTCAACTCCATTCTCGACCTAGCAAGGGGTGTCCAGAGCTCCAACTGACCTACAAGCTGTCTAGGAGCGAAACATCATTCCCGTGGTTGGCCTTTTCACCACTCGACCTTCGGCCCGTGAATCGAGCAGTGCCCTTTTGGGTTAATACGCGGTGCGACCATGGAGGTGATCCACCCGTACAATATATCCTTCCTTAATTAAATCCTTTAAGAATCAAGCACAAACAAGGCATTCAGCCTAATAACATTTTCTAAGAAAAGATTCCTTTATTCCCATGGCGACTTGTCATCACAGACTCTTGCCATGCATTTGCCATAAATCACAAGCACTTGGAATAATCATCCAAACAATAACTAACAACCAATTGAATGTAAAAAAATTTAGGATGTTGTTCGATCAATCAACAAAACCAATTGCATTCTTTCCAAACAATGCAAGAATAGATGATATAACATTTCCATCGTATATTTGCTCCCTCCCTTGGGATCTAAGAGCAATACCATGCAAACATGTTCTTAACACTTCCTTCCTTCGGCTAGGGCATATGTTAAGGGCTCAAACACTATTCATGATGTAAGTTCTACAGGTCACTTACCTTGATTGATAACCCAACCCTGAATTTGGATTGGCAAAAGTCATCCTTATCCAACGGATCTCAAGACATCCTAGTTTTAACCCTTATGATCAATTTCTTGTACTAGCTCTTAGTCAAGTCATGAGGCAAATAGAAATTTATCCTCACATATCAAATATGTTATAGGCATAACATATAAATACTTGATAAGATAAGTGCGAGATGATCTCAAGTAATTAGACTCCAATAGGCCTCGCATTGACCTAGAATCTAGTTTTTCTTAGTATTTGGCCTGTTAGGCTAAGTACTTTTGAAGTATCTAAACTTTAAACTAGTACTTCTCCATTCACGATTCTTAATGTCATATTCTTTTAGCAATTATGCTATCTATAACCCTTGACTATACTTTAATCTAGCATTTCTATGCCCAATCTTTTTTATGTCGTTCTTTTGACGACTATGCCATTCATAACGCTTGACTAATTCTTCCTTGTAATTGCTCTACTAGCAAATAAGTCATATGTAACTAGGTGCAATTATCTTCCCTTGATATATGCACTTCACAAGCTCCATCTTTCGAGTAAGCGAGATGAAATTTATCCTTTCCCATGACCTATACTCGTGCATCGTAGTATGGGGCCTAACGTATCTCAAACGAGAATCAAAGCAAGAATCTATCAATTTGAAAATACATTACTTACGACCGGAACCGCAGTTGGATTGACGATGATGCCTTTGCCCGAAGCCTTGTTGCTAGTTGCAAGATTGTCATCCACACGCGACATTCTTTGCTTGGAGGCCATCGTCCGCAAATAGACTCAAGAGATTAAGAAGGTAGAATAGATTCAAGATAAAAGATCGTAAGAGAAGATGGTTAAGTCGAGGACCGAGATAGAGGGAATTGAGCTAATTCTCTTCCTTGCAGCCTCTCGGGGTGACTCTCTCCTCTCTCTCTCTCTCTCTCTCAAGCTCTCTTTCAAGCTCTTCCTCACAATCTCTTGGAGGGGTATCCTTCTCTCTACCTCTCTCTCGCAGCCTCTCGGTGTCTCCTTATGCTTCTTATGCCTCTCCCATGCCTCATATTTATAGTGAATTAGAGAAGAGGGCTTGTGGTTGAGAAGTGGAGCTCTTTATGGAGGGGAATCTTGGAAAGATCAGTGATCTGATGCTCAGATCATAAATCTGATGGTTCCATTGGCTCCGAAAGGGGGGTAAAACCCCAAGACACTTGATTAGAAAGCTCTCAGTTCACTCTTTCTTCTTTTCTCTGTTCGAAGTGCTGTCTACTGCCTGTAAACCGCGATCGCGGCGCGCACCATTTCGCCAGTCACTTTTCTTTATTTTTCTTTTTATAAAATCTTCAAACTAACTAAAATATCACTTGTCTTTTCTTTTTAAATGACATCCAGTTCTAAAAATCTCCATATCTTTTTCTTTTAGGATAATATCTAAAGTATCTAAAATATACTAGTTTTATCCAAAATCTAATGTTTTTGGACCTTCCAAACTATACACATGAACTTAGTGATTAATATAACTCATAAGTCTCATTCACGTTGTAATTTACGTGAAGGGTGACTACGGTCCTTGCCAATTTGAGAAAAATATCGAATTTACGACTCTTGATTTTTCTAAATAAAATATTTTAAATTAAATAAAAATTATCAATAATTAATGTTTGTTAGTTTTTACCTTAGTTAGTCTTTAGTTAGTAATCTTACTAGCTGATTAATTTGACTAACTAACTTACAAACCAACCAACTAACTTGTATTGTGCGGAGATATTACATCCTCCTCCCCTTAGAGAAATCGAGATGTCCTCATCTCGAGAGAAACAGGGGGTATCATCTTGGAATATGTGGGTTATGGAACACCACGCTTCTACTGCGCTACTTTGATCTCTCACAGACATACGGTCTTTTGAAAAAAACAACCTATGATATTTGATATATTTGAGTCTTGGTTACAATAGAAAATTTATTGTAGTTACATCTCATGGATATCTTCTAGGTTTTTCCTAAGCACTCGGTATATTCTAGATCATTGGAGCTTGTACGACTTCTTTTCCTGTAAGCTTAAGTTCTCTTCGAGCTCTGTTGGGACAATTGATATAGTTATGTCCAATGTTGTGGCACTCGGAGCATCGGTGTTTAGGGTGCTTTGGACATTCCCTTTTGAAATGACCTAACTCCCTGCAATAGGAAACAACGCGGAGCTTTATCACTTGTGGTCACAAGATTTTTGGTTGTCCTTGGTAGGATTTTCTTCTTTAGACCAAAGTGTTCTAGGATTCTTTTAGCAGATTGGAGTGGTTCTTTCTTTATCTTGGAAACTACATTTCCAAATTTTCATGCCCTTAGTTCGAGACTGAGCTCCATGGACAATTGGCTTTGCTTGTAATACTAAAGAATACTTCCAAGCTTCGACATTCTGGTAAGACCCACTCTATATTAGTTGAGAAGAAATGACTTAAGAGAAATTCATTGCACATTATGACTATCATTCCTTGCCAGAGTATCTCTAATCATTTGCAAGTTCTAGGCTCAAAATAGATGCAACTCATATTACTCAAGTTCACTGTAGTCACAAGAGTAAGGTTTATTCCAATACAAGTTGTATTTCATGTCGACAAAATTTCTAGGATTTCTAATAATCCTAAAGTGGTGTAGTAGGTTCTAAGTTTCCATCTTCATCTGATTCCTCTATATATCCAAAGACTGCAGTTGTGTAACTTCGTTTTCTTGGAGACTCCGTATCTTTTGGAGACTTAAGTCAGGGCAGTCTACTTGGACATGTCCTAGCTCATTGCAATGGAAACATTGACGGTAGGGACATCTCCTACGGATGTGCCCTATCTCTCCACATGTATGGCATCTCTTACCCAGATCTTGGGAGTCATCTTTACTAAAATTTTCCGATTTAAATTCTTGGACGATTGGATTCGCTCGGAGTAATGCGTCTTGCAAGTCTGTTGGATGCATTGCTTCAAGACGATGGTTCAAAGGAGTGTTTAGGCCATGGCAAAACTTGGATACTTGCTGCGCAATATCCATAGGTGGTGCATATTTTAGTAGGGTTACAAACTTTGAGTAGTAAGCTTCCAAAGTTAATTCTAGTTGCTTTAGCCTGAAGAATTCATTCATCTTCAAAGTCTGGTAGGTTGGCGGAAGGTATCGTCTGCGTACAGCATCTTTCAGCTGAACCCAAGTAACAGCGGCTTCAGAAACACCTTCATCTTTGCACCATTGCTTCCACCATAATCGAGCCTGGCCAACTAACTAAAGTTTGGCTATCATTGCTTGATTGGTAGAGGCAGTTCCTGAAGCAAAGAAATAGTCATCCATCGACTCAATCCATATCTCTGCCTCTGCTGCAATGTCTATCCCTTCTCCATCAAACTTGGGTACCTTAATTTGCTTGAGAAAGAATTTCTTCTCTTGCATGTCAACATTCATGGGTGCAGAAGGTGCCTAACAATCAAGCCATACTGCTTAGATTATTTTGTTTAGGATATGTCTACAAACCATTCGTTAATCAATCACGTATCATTACAAAATTTTGCTCTGATACCAACTGTGAGGTGCCTGCCCATCGGCTTTCCAGGCACTCTTTTAGCGGCCTATCGAGAAACGAATCTAAGCATCGCTACTCGGCACTCCCAGGGAATGTTCCGAGTTTTGTTGCCTAGGGTTTCCCGAATCCGCCTCGCAACGGAACGTTCACGACCGACCCACTAGGATTGACCTGAAATTTGAGTTCCTAGTTGTCAAGGCCTCCTGTTAGCATTCTAGCGTCGGGTATTGGACATCCTACTTTACACAGAGATACCCAACCCGAAGCAGATCTATGCCGCACTTGGTTCAAAGAGAATGGGAAACGAGAGGGATGTGTTGCTCAACCTCTCTGCCCATAGGGCATAGTCCCATTTCGGTCCCCTAAAACAGCATGAATCGGGTTCTAACCTATCAATACCTAAAGGTCGAATGACGATAAAAACTTGTGAGAAGCCTCCCAGTTCTCTGGGACCACCCTGCCGTAGGATAGACCCATCGGGGATTCCGTCCACCCGCTTCCCTTGATAGCTTTAGTTTTCTAATTAGGTCCTACCACATTTATGTGTGACACTTAAAATCAGCTTCATTAATTAAGCCTTTTAGGGAACAAGGTTCGTTCGCGTAAATTATAGCACAGACACGAAAACAGAGCAAAGCAATCTATTGACAAACAAGATCAAACAAGTTCCTTAACTTATCTTCAAGTTAATCTTTGTCTCCCGCCCATACAGGAGAAATTATGTTTCGCTTCTGTCCAATAGAAGTATCCCTTCTGCCCTGCAGAAGTAACTGGTCCAATTCACATGGCACCAAAACTCAATCCTTTATCTAGAATAGGATCTCCCAACATGCCTAGATGTTGGGGGCCACGAAGGTTTTCAACTCCATTCTCGACCTAGCAAGGGGTGTCCAGAGCTCCAACTGACCTACAAGCTGTCTAGGAGCGAAACATCATTCCCGTGGTTGGCCTTTTCACCACTCGACCTTCGGCCCGTGAATCGAGCAGTGCCCTTTTGGGTTAATACGCGGTGCGACCATGGAGGTGATCCACCCGTACAATATATCCTTCCTTAATTAAATCCTTTAAGAATCAAGCACAAACAAGGCATTCAGCCTAATAACATTTTCTAAGAAAAGATTCCTTTATTCCCATGGCGACTTGTCATCACAGACTCTTGCCATGCATTTGCCATAAATCACAAGCACTTGGAATAATCATCCAAACAATAACTAACAACCAATTGAATGTAAAAAAATTTAGGATGTTGTTCGATCAATCAACAAAACCAATTGCATTCTTTCCAAACAATGCAAGAATAGATGATATAACATTTCCATCGTATATTTGCTCCCTCCCTTGGGATCTAAGAGCAATACCATGCAAACATGTTCTTAACACTTCCTTCCTTCGGCTAGGGCATATGTTAAGGGCTCAAACACTATTCATGATGTAAGTTCTATAGGTCACTTACCTTGATTGATAACCCAACCCTGAATTTGGATTGGCAAAAGTCATCCTTATCCAACGGATCTCAAGACATCCTAGTTTTAACCCTTATGATCAATTTCTTGTACTAGCTCTTAGTCAAGTCATGAGGCAAATAGAAATTTATCCTCACATATCAAATATGTTATAGGCATAACATATAAATACTTGATAAGATAAGTGCGAGATGATCTCAAGTAATTAGACTCCAATAGGCCTCGCATTGACCTAGAATCTAGTTTTTCTTAGTATTTGGCCTGTTAGGCTAAGTACTTTTGAAGTATCTAAACTTTAAACTAGTACTTCTCCATTCACGATTCTTAATGTCATATTCTTTTAGCAATTATGCTATCTATAACCCTTGACTATACTTTAATCTAGCATTTCTATGCCCAATCTTTTTTATGTCGTTCTTTTGACGACTATGCCATTCATAACGCTTGACTAATTCTTCCTTGTAATTGCTCTACTAGCAAATAAGTCATATGTAACTAGGTGCAATTATCTTCCCTTGATATATGCACTTCACAAGCTCCATCTTTCGAGTAAGCGAGATGAAATTTATCCTTTCCCATGACCTATACTCGTGCATCGTAGTATGGGGCCTAACGTATCTCAAACGAGAATCAAAGCAAGAATCTATCAATTTGAAAATACATTACTTACGACCGGAACCGCAGTTGGATTGACGATGATGCCTTTGCCCGAAGCCTTGTTGCTAGTTGCAAGATTGTCATCCACACGCGACATTCTTTGCTTGGAGGCCATCGTCCGCAAATAGACTCAAGAGATTAAGAAGGTAGAATAGATTCAAGATAAAAGATCGTAAGAGAAGATGGTTAAGTCGAGGACCGAGATAGAGGGAATTGAGCTAATTCTCTTCCTTGCAGCCTCTCGGGGTGACTCTCTCCTCTCTCTCTCTCTCTCTCTCAAGCTCTCTTTCAAGCTCTTCCTCACAATCTCTTGGAGGGGTATCCTTCTCTCTACCTCTCTCTCGCAGCCTCTCGGTGTCTCCTTATGCTTCTTATGCCTCTCCCATGCCTCATATTTATAGTGAATTAGAGAAGAGGGCTTGTGGTTGAGAAGTGGAGCTCTTTATGGAGGGGAATCTTGGAAAGATCAGTGATCTGATGCTCAGATCATAAATCTGATGGTTCCATTGGCTCCGAAAGGGGGGTAAAACCCCAAGACACTTGATTAGAAAGCTCTCAGTTCACTCTTTCTTCTTTTCTCTGTTCGAAGTGCTGTCTACTGCCTGTAAACCGCGATCGCGGCGCGCACCATTTCGCCAGTCACTTTTCTTTATTTTTCTTTTTATAAAATCTTCAAACTAACTAAAATATCACTTGTCTTTTCTTTTTAAATGACATCCAGTTCTAAAAATCTCCATATCTTTTTCTTTTAGGATAATATCTAAAGTATCTAAAATATACTAGTTTTATCCAAAATCTAATGTTTTTGGACCTTCCAAACTATACACATGAACTTAGTGATTAATATAACTCATAAGTCTCATTCACGTTGTAATTTACGTGAAGGGTGACTACGGTCCTTGCCAATTTGAGAAAAATATCGAATTTACGACTCTTGATTTTTCTAAATAAAATATTTTAAATTAAATAAAATTTATCAATAATTAATGTTTGTTAGTTTTTACCTTAGTTAGTCTTTAGTTAGTAATCTTACTAGCTGATTAATTTGACTAACTAACTTACAAACCAACCAACTAACTTGTATTGTGCGGAGATATTACATCCTCCTCCCCTTAGAGAAATCGAGATGTCCTCATCTCGAGAGAAACAGGGGGTATCATCTTGGAATATGTGGGTTATGGAACACCACGCTTCTACTGCGCTACTTTGATCTCTCACAGACATACGGTCTTTTGAAAAAAACAACCTATGATATTTGATATATTTGAGTCTTGGTTACAATAGAAAATTTATTGTAGTTACATCTCATGGATATCTTCTAGGTTTTTCCTAAGCACTCGGTATATTCTAGATCATTGGAGCTTGTACGACTTCTTTTCCTGTAAGCTTAAGTTCTCTTCGAGCTCTGTTGGGACAATTGATATAGTTATGTCCAATGTTGTGGCACTCGGAGCATCGGTGTTTAGGGTGCTTTGGACATTCCCTTTTGAAATGACCTAACTCCCTGCAATAGGAAACAACGCGGAGCTTTATCACTTGTGGTCACAAGATTTTTGGTTGTCCTTGGTAGGATTTTCTTCTTTAGACCAAAGTGTTCTAGGATTCTTTTAGCAGATTGGAGTGGTTCTTTCTTTATCTTGGAAACTACATTTCCAAATTTTCATGCCCTTAGTTCGAGACTGAGCTCCATGGACAATTGGCTTTGCTTGTAATACTAAAGAATACTTCCAAGCTTCGACATTCTGGTAAGACCCACTCTATATTAGTTGAGAAGAAATGACTTAAGAGAAATTCATTGCACATTATGACTATCATTCCTTGCCAGAGTATCTCTAATCATTTGCAAGTTCTAGGCTCAAAATAGATGCAACTCATATTACTCAAGTTCACTGTAGTCACAAGAGTAAGGTTTATTCCAATACAAGTTGTATTTCATGTCGACAAAATTTCTAGGATTTCTAATAATCCTAAAGTGGTGTAGTAGGTTCTAAGTTTCCATCTTCATCTGATTCCTCTATATATCCGAAGACTGCAGTTGTGTAACTTCGTTTTCTTGGAGACTCCGTATCTTTTGGAGACTTAAGTCAGGGCAGTCTACTTGGACATGTCCTAGCTCATTGCAATGGAAACATTGACGGTAGGGACATCTCCTACGGATGTGCCCTATCTCTCCACATGTATGGCATCTCTTACCCAGATCTTGGGAGTCATCTTTACTAAAATTTTCCGATTTAAATTCTTGGACGATTGGATTCGCTCGGAGTAATGCGTCTTGCAAGTCTGTTGGATGCATTGCTTCAAGACGATGGTTCAAAGGAGTGTTTAGGCCATGGCAAAACTTGGATACTTGCTGCGCAATATCCATAGGTGGTGCATATTTTAGTAGGGTTACAAACTTTGAGTAGTAAGCTTCCAAAGTTAATTCTAGTTGCTTTAGCCTGAAGAATTCATTCATCTTCAAAGTCTGGTAGGTTGGCGGAAGGTATCGTCTGCGTACAGCATCTTTCAGCTGAACCCAAGTAACAGCGGCTTCAGAAACACCTTCATCTTTGCACCATTGCTTCCACCATAATCGAGCCTGGCCAACTAACTAAAGTTTGGCTATCATTGCTTGATTGGTAGAGGCAGTTCCTGAAGCAAAGAAATAGTCATCCATCGACTCAATCCATATCTCTGCCTCTGCTGCAATGTCTATCCCTTCTCCATCAAACTTGGGTACCTTAATTTGCTTGAGAAAGAATTTCTTCTCTTGCATGTCAACATTCATGGGTGCAGAAGGTGCCTAACAATCAAGCCATACTGCTTAGATTATTTTGTTTAGGATATGTCTACAAACCATTCGTTAATCAATCACGTATCATTACAAAATTTTGCTCTGATACCAACTGTGAGGTGCCTGCCCATCGGCTTTCCAGGCACTCTTTTAGCGGCCTATCGAGAAACGAATCTAAGCATCGCTACTCGGCACTCCCAGGGAATGTTCCGAGTTTTGTTGCCTAGGGTTTCCCGAATCCGCCTCGCAACGGAACGTTCACGACCGACCCACTAGGATTGACCTGAAATTTGAGTTCCTAGTTGTCAAGGCCTCCTGTTAGCATTCTAGCGTCGGGTATTGGACATCCTACTTTACACAGAGATACCCAACCCGAAGCAGATCTATGCCGCACTTGGTTCAAAGAGAATGGGAAACGAGAGGGATGTGTTGCTCAACCTCTCTGCCCATAGGGCATAGTCCCATTTCGGTCCCCTAAAACAGCATGAATCGGGTTCTAACCTATCAATACCTAAAGGTCGAATGACGATAAAAACTTGTGAGAAGCCTCCCAGTTCTCTGGGACCACCCTGCCGTAGGATAGACCCATCGGGGATTCCGTCCACCCGCTTCCCTTGATAGCTTTAGTTTTCTAATTAGGTCCTACCACATTTATGTGTGACACTTAAAATCAGCTTCATTAATTAAGCCTTTTAGGGAACAAGGTTCGTTCGCGTAAATTATAGCACAGACACGAAAACAGAGCAAAGCAATCTATTGACAAACAAGATCAAACAAGTTCCTTAACTTATCTTCAAGTTAATCTTTGTCTCCCGCCCATACAGGAGAAATTATGTTTCGCTTCTGTCCAATAGAAGTATCCCTTCTGCCCTGCAGAAGTAACTGGTCCAATTCACATGGCACCAAAACTCAATCCTTTATCTAGAATAGGATCTCCCAACATGCCTAGATGTTGGGGGCCACGAAGGTTTTCAACTCCATTCTCGACCTAGCAAGGGGTGTCCAGAGCTCCAACTGACCTACAAGCTGTCTAGGAGCGAAACATCATTCCCGTGGTTGGCCTTTTCACCACTCGACCTTCGGCCCGTGAATCGAGCAGTGCCCTTTTGGGTTAATACGCGGTGCGACCATGGAGGTGATCCACCCGTACAATATATCCTTCCTTAATTAAATCCTTTAAGAATCAAGCACAAACAAGGCATTCAGCCTAATAACATTTTCTAAGAAAAGATTCCTTTATTCCCATGGCGACTTGTCATCACAGACTCTTGCCATGCATTTGCCATAAATCACAAGCACTTGGAATAATCATCCAAACAATAACTAACAACCAATTGAATGTAAAAAAATTTAGGATGTTGTTCGATCAATCAACAAAACCAATTGCATTCTTTCCAAACAATGCAAGAATAGATGATATAACATTTCCATCGTATATTTGCTCCCTCCCTTGGGATCTAAGAGCAATACCATGCAAACATGTTCTTAACACTTCCTTCCTTCGGCTAGGGCATATGTTAAGGGCTCAAACACTATTCATGATGTAAGTTCTATAGGTCACTTACCTTGATTGATAACCCAACCCTGAATTTGGATTGGCAAAAGTCATCCTTATCCAACGGATCTCAAGACATCCTAGTTTTAACCCTTATGATCAATTTCTTGTACTAGCTCTTAGTCAAGTCATGAGGCAAATAGAAATTTATCCTCACATATCAAATATGTTATAGGCATAACATATAAATACTTGATAAGATAAGTGCGAGATGATCTCAAGTAATTAGACTCCAATAGGCCTCGCATTGACCTAGAATCTAGTTTTTCTTAGTATTTGGCCTGTTAGGCTAAGTACTTTTGAAGTATCTAAACTTTAAACTAGTACTTCTCCATTCACGATTCTTAATGTCATATTCTTTTAGCAATTATGCTATCTATAACCCTTGACTATACTTTAATCTAGCATTTCTATGCCCAATCTTTTTTATGTCGTTCTTTTGACGACTATGCCATTCATAACGCTTGACTAATTCTTCCTTGTAATTGCTCTACTAGCAAATAAGTCATATGTAACTAGGTGCAATTATCTTCCCTTGATATATGCACTTCACAAGCTCCATCTTTCGAGTAAGCGAGATGAAATTTATCCTTTCCCATGACCTATACTCGTGCATCGTAGTATGGGGCCTAACGTATCTCAAACGAGAATCAAAGCAAGAATCTATCAATTTGAAAATACATTACTTACGACCGGAACCGCAGTTGGATTGACGATGATGCCTTTGCCCGAAGCCTTGTTGCTAGTTGCAAGATTGTCATCCACACGCGACATTCTTTGCTTGGAGGCCATCGTCCGCAAATAGACTCAAGAGATTAAGAAGGTAGAATAGATTCAAGATAAAAGATCGTAAGAGAAGATGGTTAAGTCGAGGACCGAGATAGAGGGAATTGAGCTAATTCTCTTCCTTGCAGCCTCTCGGGGTGACTCTCTCCTCTCTCTCTCTCTCTCTCTCAAGCTCTCTTTCAAGCTCTTCCTCACAATCTCTTGGAGGGGTATCCTTCTCTCTACCTCTCTCTCGCAGCCTCTCGGTGTCTCCTTATGCTTCTTATGCCTCTCCCATGCCTCATATTTATAGTGAATTAGAGAAGAGGGCTTGTGGTTGAGAAGTGGAGCTCTTTATGGAGGGGAATCTTGGAAAGATCAGTGATCTGATGCTCAGATCATAAATCTGATGGTTCCATTGGCTCCGAAAGGGGGGTAAAACCCCAAGACACTTGATTAGAAAGCTCTCAGTTCACTCTTTCTTCTTTTCTCTGTTCGAAGTGCTGTCTACTGCCTGTAAACCGCGATCGCGGCGCGCACCATTTCGCCAGTCACTTTTCTTTATTTTTCTTTTTATAAAATCTTCAAACTAACTAAAATATCACTTGTCTTTTCTTTTTAAATGACATCCAGTTCTAAAAATCTCCATATCTTTTTCTTTTAGGATAATATCTAAAGTATCTAAAATATACTAGTTTTATCCAAAATCTAATGTTTTTGGACCTTCCAAACTATACACATGAACTTAGTGATTAATATAACTCATAAGTCTCATTCACGTTGTAATTTACGTGAAGGGTGACTACGGTCCTTGCCAATTTGAGAAAAATATCGAATTTACGACTCTTGATTTTTCTAAATAAAATATTTTAAATTAAATAAAAATTATCAATAATTAATGTTTGTTAGTTTTTACCTTAGTTAGTCTTTAGTTAGTAATCTTACTAGCTGATTAATTTGACTAACTAACTTACAAACCAACCAACTAACTTGTATTGTGCGGAGATATTACATCCTCCTCCCCTTAGAGAAATCGAGATGTCCTCATCTCGAGAGAAACAGGGGGTATCATCTTGGAATATGTGGGTTATGGAACACCACGCTTCTACTGCGCTACTTTGATCTCTCACAGACATACGGTCTTTTGAAAAAAACAACCTATGATATTTGATATATTTGAGTCTTGGTTACAATAGAAAATTTATTGTAGTTACATCTCATGGATATCTTCTAGGTTTTTCCTAAGCACTCGGTATATTCTAGATCATTGGAGCTTGTACGACTTCTTTTCCTGTAAGCTTAAGTTCTCTTCGAGCTCTGTTGGGACAATTGATATAGTTATGTCCAATGTTGTGGCACTCGGAGCATCGGTGTTTAGGGTGCTTTGGACATTCCCTTTTGAAATGACCTAACTCCCTGCAATAGGAAACAACGCGGAGCTTTATCACTTGTGGTCACAAGATTTTTGGTTGTCCTTGGTAGGATTTTCTTCTTTAGACCAAAGTGTTCTAGGATTCTTTTAGCAGATTGGAGTGGTTCTTTCTTTATCTTGGAAACTACATTTCCAAATTTTCATGCCCTTAGTTCGAGACTGAGCTCCATGGACAATTGGCTTTGCTTGTAATACTAAAGAATACTTCCAAGCTTCGACATTCTGGTAAGACCCACTCTATATTAGTTGAGAAGAAATGACTTAAGAGAAATTCATTGCACATTATGACTATCATTCCTTGCCAGAGTATCTCTAATCATTTGCAAGTTCTAGGCTCAAAATAGATGCAACTCATATTACTCAAGTTCACTGTAGTCACAAGAGTAAGGTTTATTCCAATACAAGTTGTATTTCATGTCGACAAAATTTCTAGGATTTCTAATAATCCTAAAGTGGTGTAGTAGGTTCTAAGTTTCCATCTTCATCTGATTCCTCTATATATCCGAAGACTGCAGTTGTGTAACTTCGTTTTCTTGGAGACTCCGTATCTTTTGGAGACTTAAGTCAGGGCAGTCTACTTGGACATGTCCTAGCTCATTGCAATGGAAACATTGACGGTAGGGACATCTCCTACGGATGTGCCCTATCTCTCCACATGTATGGCATCTCTTACCCAGATCTTGGGAGTCATCTTTACTAAAATTTTCCGATTTAAATTCTTGGACGATTGGATTCGCTCGGAGTAATGCGTCTTGCAAGTCTGTTGGATGCATTGCTTCAAGACGATGGTTCAAAGGAGTGTTTAGGCCATGGCAAAACTTGGATACTTGCTGCGCAATATCCATAGGTGGTGCATATTTTAGTAGGGTTACAAACTTTGAGTAGTAAGCTTCCAAAGTTAATTCTAGTTGCTTTAGCCTGAAGAATTCATTCATCTTCAAAGTCTGGTAGGTTGGCGGAAGGTATCGTCTGCGTACAGCATCTTTCAGCTGAACCCAAGTAACAGCGGCTTCAGAAACACCTTCATCTTTGCACCATTGCTTCCACCATAATCGAGCCTGGCCAACTAACTAAAGTTTGGCTATCATTGCTTGATTGGTAGAGGCAGTTCCTGAAGCAAAGAAATAGTCATCCATCGACTCAATCCATATCTCTGCCTCTGCTGCAATGTCTATCCCTTCTCCATCAAACTTGGGTACCTTAATTTGCTTGAGAAAGAATTTCTTCTCTTGCATGTCAACATTCATGGGTGCAGAAGGTGCCTAACAATCAAGCCATACTGCTTAGATTATTTTGTTTAGGATATGTCTACAAACCATTCGTTAATCAATCACGTATCATTACAAAATTTTGCTCTGATACCAACTGTGAGGTGCCTGCCCATCGGCTTTCCAGGCACTCTTTTAGCGGCCTATCGAGAAACGAATCTAAGCATCGCTACTCGGCACTCCCAGGGAATGTTCCGAGTTTTGTTGCCTAGGGTTTTCCGAATCCGCCTCGCAACGGAACGTTCACGACCGACCCACTAGGATTGACCTGAAATTTGAGTTCCTAGTTGTCAAGGCCTCCTGTTAGCATTCTAGCGTCGGGTATTGGACATCCTACTTTACACAGAGATACCCAACCCGAAGCAGATCTATGCCGCACTTGGTTCAAAGAGAATGGGAAACGAGAGGGATGTGTTGCTCAACCTCTCTGCCCATAGGGCATAGTCCCATTTCGGTCCCCTAAAACAGCATGAATCGGGTTCTAACCTATCAATACCTAAAGGTCGAATGACGATAAAAACTTGTGAGAAGCCTCCCAGTTCTCTGGGACCACCCTGCCGTAGGATAGACCCATCGGGGATTCCGTCCACCCGCTTCCCTTGATAGCTTTAGTTTTCTAATTAGGTCCTACCACATTTATGTGTGACACTTAAAATCAGCTTCATTAATTAAGCCTTTTAGGGAACAAGGTTCGTTCGCGTAAATTATAGCACAGACACGAAAACAGAGCAAAGCAATCTATTGACAAACAAGATCAAACAAGTTCCTTAACTTATCTTCAAGTTAATCTTTGTCTCCCGCCCATACAGGAGAAATTATGTTTCGCTTCTGTCCAATAGAAGTATCCCTTCTGCCCTGCAGAAGTAACTGGTCCAATTCACATGGCACCAAAACTCAATCCTTTATCTAGAATAGGATCTCCCAACATGCCTAGATGTTGGGGGCCACGAAGGTTTTCAACTCCATTCTCGACCTAGCAAGGGGTGTCCAGAGCTCCAACTGACCTACAAGCTGTCTAGGAGCGAAACATCATTCCCGTGGTTGGCCTTTTCACCACTCGACCTTCGGCCCGTGAATCGAGCAGTGCCCTTTTGGGTTAATACGCGGTGCGACCATGGAGGTGATCCACCCGTACAATATATCCTTCCTTAATTAAATCCTTTAAGAATCAAGCACAAACAAGGCATTCAGCCTAATAACATTTTCTAAGAAAAGATTCCTTTATTCCCATGGCGACTTGTCATCACAGACTCTTGCCATGCATTTGCCATAAATCACAAGCACTTGGAATAATCATCCAAACAATAACTAACAACCAATTGAATGTAAAAAAATTTAGGATGTTGTTCGATCAATCAACAAAACCAATTGCATTCTTTCCAAACAATGCAAGAATAGATGATATAACATTTCCATCGTATATTTGCTCCCTCCCTTGGGATCTAAGAGCAATACCATGCAAACATGTTCTTAACACTTCCTTCCTTCGGCTAGGGCATATGTTAAGGGCTCAAACACTATTCATGATGTAAGTTCTATAGGTCACTTACCTTGATTGATAACCCAACCCTGAATTTGGATTGGCAAAAGTCATCCTTATCCAACGGATCTCAAGACATCCTAGTTTTAACCCTTATGATCAATTTCTTGTACTAGCTCTTAGTCAAGTCATGAGGCAAATAGAAATTTATCCTCACATATCAAATATGTTATAGGCATAACATATAAATACTTGATAAGATAAGTGCGAGATGATCTCAAGTAATTAGACTCCAATAGGCCTCGCATTGACCTAGAATCTAGTTTTTCTTAGTATTTGGCCTGTTAGGCTAAGTACTTTTGAAGTATCTAAACTTTAAACTAGTACTTCTCCATTCACGATTCTTAATGTCATATTCTTTTAGCAATTATGCTATCTATAACCCTTGACTATACTTTAATCTAGCATTTCTATGCCCAATCTTTTTTATGTCGTTCTTTTGACGACTATGCCATTCATAACGCTTGACTAATTCTTCCTTGTAATTGCTCTACTAGCAAATAAGTCATATGTAACTAGGTGCAATTATCTTCCCTTGATATATGCACTTCACAAGCTCCATCTTTCGAGTAAGCGAGATGAAATTTATCCTTTCCCATGACCTATACTCGTGCATCGTAGTATGGGGCCTAACGTATCTCAAACGAGAATCAAAGCAAGAATCTATCAATTTGAAAATACATTACTTACGACCGGAACCGCAGTTGGATTGACGATGATGCCTTTGCCCGAAGCCTTGTTGCTAGTTGCAAGATTGTCATCCACACGTGACATTCTTTGCTTGGAGGCCATCGTCCGCAAATAGACTCAAGAGATTAAGAAGGTAGAATAGATTCAAGATAAAAGATCGTAAGAGAAGATGGTTAAGTCGAGGACCGAGATAGAGGGAATTGAGCTAATTCTCTTCCTTGCAGCCTCTCGGGGTGACTCTCTCCTCTCTCTCTCTCTCTCTCTCAAGCTCTCTTTCAAGCTCTTCCTCACAATCTCTTGGAGGGGTATCCTTCTCTCTACCTCTCTCTCGCAGCCTCTCGGTGTCTCCTTATGCTTCTTATGCCTCTCCCATGCCTCATATTTATAGTGAATTAGAGAAGAGGGCTTGTGGTTGAGAAGTGGAGCTCTTTATGGAGGGGAATCTTGGAAAGATCAGTGATCTGATGCTCAGATCATAAATCTGATGGTTCCATTGGCTCCGAAAGGGGGGTAAAACCCCAAGACACTTGATTAGAAAGCTCTCAGTTCACTCTTTCTTCTTTTCTCTGTTCGAAGTGCTGTCTACTGCCTGTAAACCGCGATCGCGGCGCGCACCATTTCGCCAGTCACTTTTCTTTATTTTTCTTTTTATAAAATCTTCAAACTAACTAAAATATCACTTGTCTTTTCTTTTTAAATGACATCCAGTTCTAAAAATCTCCATATCTTTTTCTTTTAGGATAATATCTAAAGTATCTAAAATATACTAGTTTTATCCAAAATCTAATGTTTTTGGACCTTCCAAACTATACACATGAACTTAGTGATTAATATAACTCATAAGTCTCATTCACGTTGTAATTTACGTGAAGGGTGACTACGGTCCTTGCCAATTTGAGAAAAATATCGAATTTACGACTCTTGATTTTTCTAAATAAAATATTTTAAATTAAATAAAAATTATCAATAATTAATGTTTGTTAGTTTTTACCTTAGTTAGTCTTTAGTTAGTAATCTTACTAGCTGATTAATTTGACTAACTAACTTACAAACCAACCAACTAACTTGTATTGTGCGGAGATATTACATCCTCCTCCCCTTAGAGAAATCGAGATGTCCTCATCTCGAGAGAAACAGGGGGTATCATCTTGGAATATGTGGGTTATGGAACACCACGCTTCTACTGCGCTACTTTGATCTCTCACAGACATACGGTCTTTTGAAAAAAACAACCTATGATATTTGATATATTTGAGTCTTGGTTACAATAGAAAATTTATTGTAGTTACATCTCATGGATATCTTCTAGGTTTTTCCTAAGCACTCGGTATATTCTAGATCATTGGAGCTTGTACGACTTCTTTTCCTGTAAGCTTAAGTTCTCTTCGAGCTCTGTTGGGACAATTGATATAGTTATGTCCAATGTTGTGGCACTCGGAGCATCGGTGTTTAGGGTGCTTTGGACATTCCCTTTTGAAATGACCTAACTCCCTGCAATAGGAAACAACGCGGAGCTTTATCACTTGTGGTCACAAGATTTTTGGTTGTCCTTGGTAGGATTTTCTTCTTTAGACCAAAGTGTTCTAGGATTCTTTTAGCAGATTGGAGTGGTTCTTTCTTTATCTTGGAAACTACATTTCCAAATTTTCATGCCCTTAGTTCGAGACTGAGCTCCATGGACAATTGGCTTTGCTTGTAATACTAAAGAATACTTCCAAGCTTCGACATTCTGGTAAGACCCACTCTATATTAGTTGAGAAGAAATGACTTAAGAGAAATTCATTGCACATTATGACTATCATTCCTTGCCAGAGTATCTCTAATCATTTGCAAGTTCTAGGCTCAAAATAGATGCAACTCATATTACTCAAGTTCACTGTAGTCACAAGAGTAAGGTTTATTCCAATACAAGTTGTATTTCATGTCGACAAAATTTCTAGGATTTCTAATAATCCTAAAGTGGTGTAGTAGGTTCTAAGTTTCCATCTTCATCTGATTCCTCTATATATCCGAAGACTGCAGTTGTGTAACTTCGTTTTCTTGGAGACTCCGTATCTTTTGGAGACTTAAGTCAGGGCAGTCTACTTGGACATGTCCTAGCTCATTGCAATGGAAACATTGACGGTAGGGACATCTCCTACGGATGTGCCCTATCTCTCCACATGTATGGCATCTCTTACCCAGATCTTGGGAGTCATCTTTACTAAAATTTTCCGATTTAAATTCTTGGACGATTGGATTCGCTCGGAGTAATGCGTCTTGCAAGTCTGTTGGATGCATTGCTTCAAGACGATGGTTCAAAGGAGTGTTTAGGCCATGGCAAAACTTGGATACTTGCTGCGCAATATCCATAGGTGGTGCATATTTTAGTAGGGTTACAAACTTTGAGTAGTAAGCTTCCAAAGTTAATTCTAGTTGCTTTAGCCTGAAGAATTCATTCATCTTCAAAGTCTGGTAGGTTGGCGGAAGGTATCGTCTGCGTACAGCATCTTTCAGCTGAACCCAAGTAACAGCGGCTTCAGAAACACCTTCATCTTTGCACCATTGCTTCCACCATAATCGAGCCTGGCCAACTAACTAAAGTTTGGCTATCATTGCTTGATTGGTAGAGGCAGTTCCTGAAGCAAAGAAATAGTCATCCATCGACTCAATCCATATCTCTGCCTCTGCTGCAATGTCTATCCCTTCTCCATCAAACTTGGGTACCTTAATTTGCTTGAGAAAGAATTTCTTCTCTTGCATGTCAACATTCATGGGTGCAGAAGGTGCCTAACAATCAAGCCATACTGCTTAGATTATTTTGTTTAGGATATGTCTACAAACCATTCGTTAATCAATCACGTATCATTACAAAATTTTGCTCTGATACCAACTGTGAGGTGCCTGCCCATCGGCTTTCCAGGCACTCTTTTAGCGGCCTATCGAGAAACGAATCTAAGCATCGCTACTCGGCACTCCCAGGGAATGTTCCGAGTTTTGTTGCCTAGGGTTTTCCGAATCCGCCTCGCAACGGAACGTTCACGACCGACCCACTAGGATTGACCTGAAATTTGAGTTCCTAGTTGTCAAGGCCTCCTGTTAGCATTCTAGCGTCGGGTATTGGACATCCTACTTTACACAGAGATACCCAACCCGAAGCAGATCTATGCCGCACTTGGTTCAAAGAGAATGGGAAACGAGAGGGATGTGTTGCTCAACCTCTCTGCCCATAGGGCATAGTCCCATTTCGGTCCCCTAAAACAGCATGAATCGGGTTCTAACCTATCAATACCTAAAGGTCGAATGACGATAAAAACTTGTGAGAAGCCTCCCAGTTCTCTGGGACCACCCTGCCGTAGGATAGACCCATCGGGGATTCCGTCCACCCGCTTCCCTTGATAGCTTTAGTTTTCTAATTAGGTCCTACCACATTTATGTGTGACACTTAAAATCAGCTTCATTAATTAAGCCTTTTAGGGAACAAGGTTCGTTCGCGTAAATTATAGCACAGACACGAAAACAGAGCAAAGCAATCTATTGACAAACAAGATCAAACAAGTTCCTTAACTTATCTTCAAGTTAATCTTTGTCTCCCGCCCATACAGGAGAAATTATGTTTCGCTTCTGTCCAATAGAAGTATCCCTTCTGCCCTGCAGAAGTAACTGGTCCAATTCACATGGCACCAAAACTCAATCCTTTATCTAGAATAGGATCTCCCAACATGCCTAGATGTTGGGGGCCACGAAGGTTTTCAACTCCATTCTCGACCTAGCAAGGGGTGTCCAGAGCTCCAACTGACCTACAAGCTGTCTAGGAGCGAAACATCATTCCCGTGGTTGGCCTTTTCACCACTCGACCTTCGGCCCGTGAATCGAGCAGTGCCCTTTTGGGTTAATACGCGGTGCGACCATGGAGGTGATCCACCCGTACAATATATCCTTCCTTAATTAAATCCTTTAAGAATCAAGCACAAACAAGGCATTCAGCCTAATAACATTTTCTAAGAAAAGATTCCTTTATTCCCATGGCGACTTGTCATCACAGACTCTTGCCATGCATTTGCCATAAATCACAAGCACTTGGAATAATCATCCAAACAATAACTAACAACCAATTGAATGTAAAAAAATTTAGGATGTTGTTCGATCAATCAACAAAACCAATTGCATTCTTTCCAAACAATGCAAGAATAGATGATATAACATTTCCATCGTATATTTGCTCCCTCCCTTGGGATCTAAGAGCAATACCATGCAAACATGTTCTTAACACTTCCTTCCTTCGGCTAGGGCATATGTTAAGGGCTCAAACACTATTCATGATGTAAGTTCTATAGGTCACTTACCTTGATTGATAACCCAACCCTGAATTTGGATTGGCAAAAGTCATCCTTATCCAACGGATCTCAAGACATCCTAGTTTTAACCCTTATGATCAATTTCTTGTACTAGCTCTTAGTCAAGTCATGAGGCAAATAGAAATTTATCCTCACATATCAAATATGTTATAGGCATAACATATAAATACTTGATAAGATAAGTGCGAGATGATCTCAAGTAATTAGACTCCAATAGGCCTCGCATTGACCTAGAATCTAGTTTTTCTTAGTATTTGGCCTGTTAGGCTAAGTACTTTTGAAGTATCTAAACTTTAAACTAGTACTTCTCCATTCACGATTCTTAATGTCATATTCTTTTAGCAATTATGCTATCTATAACCCTTGACTATACTTTAATCTAGCATTTCTATGCCCAATCTTTTTTATGTCGTTCTTTTGACGACTATGCCATTCATAACGCTTGACTAATTCTTCCTTGTAATTGCTCTACTAGCAAATAAGTCATATGTAACTAGGTGCAATTATCTTCCCTTGATATATGCACTTCACAAGCTCCATCTTTCGAGTAAGCGAGATGAAATTTATCCTTTCCCATGACCTATACTCGTGCATCGTAGTATGGGGCCTAACGTATCTCAAACGAGAATCAAAGCAAGAATCTATCAATTTGAAAATACATTACTTACGACCGGAACCGCAGTTGGATTGACGATGATGCCTTTGCCCGAAGCCTTGTTGCTAGTTGCAAGATTGTCATCCACACGCGACATTCTTTGCTTGGAGGCCATCGTCCGCAAATAGACTCAAGAGATTAAGAAGGTAGAATAGATTCAAGATAAAAGATCGTAAGAGAAGATGGTTAAGTCGAGGACCGAGATAGAGGGAATTGAGCTAATTCTCTTCCTTGCAGCCTCTCGGGGTGACTCTCTCCTCTCTCTCTCTCTCTCTCTCAAGCTCTCTTTCAAGCTCTTCCTCACAATCTCTTGGAGGGGTATCCTTCTCTCTACCTCTCTCTCGCAGCCTCTCGGTGTCTCCTTATGCTTCTTATGCCTCTCCCATGCCTCATATTTATAGTGAATTAGAGAAGAGGGCTTGTGGTTGAGAAGTGGAGCTCTTTATGGAGGGGAATCTTGGAAAGATCAGTGATCTGATGCTCAGATCATAAATCTGATGGTTCCATTGGCTCCGAAAGGGGGGTAAAACCCCAAGACACTTGATTAGAAAGCTCTCAGTTCACTCTTTCTTCTTTTCTCTGTTCGAAGTGCTGTCTACTGCCTGTAAACCGCGATCGCGGCGCGCACCATTTCGCCAGTCACTTTTCTTTATTTTTCTTTTTATAAAATCTTCAAACTAACTAAAATATCACTTGTCTTTTCTTTTTAAATGACATCCAGTTCTAAAAATCTCCATATCTTTTTCTTTTAGGATAATATCTAAAGTATCTAAAATATACTAGTTTTATCCAAAATCTAATGTTTTTGGACCTTCCAAACTATACACATGAACTTAGTGATTAATATAACTCATAAGTCTCATTCACGTTGTAATTTACGTGAAGGGTGACTACGGTCCTTGCCAATTTGAGAAAAATATCGAATTTACGACTCTTGATTTTTCTAAATAAAATATTTTAAATTAAATAAAAATTATCAATAATTAATGTTTGTTAGTTTTTACCTTAGTTAGTCTTTAGTTAGTAATCTTACTAGCTGATTAATTTGACTAACTAACTTACAAACCAACCAACTAACTTGTATTGTGCGGAGATATTACATCCTCCTCCCCTTAGAGAAATCGAGATGTCCTCATCTCGAGAGAAACAGGGGGTATCATCTTGGAATATGTGGGTTATGGAACACCACGCTTCTACTGCGCTACTTTGATCTCTCACAGACATACGGTCTTTTGAAAAAAACAACCTATGATATTTGATATATTTGAGTCTTGGTTACAATAGAAAATTTATTGTAGTTACATCTCATGGATATCTTCTAGGTTTTTCCTAAGCACTCGGTATATTCTAGATCATTGGAGCTTGTACGACTTCTTTTCCTGTAAGCTTAAGTTCTCTTCGAGCTCTGTTGGGACAATTGATATAGTTATGTCCAATGTTGTGGCACTCGGAGCATCGGTGTTTAGGGTGCTTTGGACATTCCCTTTTAAAATATCCTAACTCCCTGCAATAGGAAACAACGCGGAGCTTTATCACTTGTGGTCACAAGATTTTTGGTTGTCCTTGGTAGGATTTTCTTCTTTAGACCAAAGTGTTCTAGGATTCTTTTAGCAGATTGGAGTGGTTCTTTCTTTATCTTGGAAACTACATTTCCAAATTTTCATGCCCTTAGTTCGAGACTGAGCTCCATGGACAATTGGCTTTGCTTGTAATACTAAAGAATACTTCCAAGCTTCGACATTCTGGTAAGACCCACTCTATATTAGTTGAGAAGAAATGACTTAAGAGAAATTCATTGCACATTATGACTATCATTCCTTGCCAGAGTATCTCTAATCATTTGCAAGTTCTAGGCTCAAAATAGATGCAACTCATATTACTCAAGTTCACTGTAGTCACAAGAGTAAGGTTTATTCCAATACAAGTTGTATTTCATGTCGACAAAATTTCTAGGATTTCTAATAATCCTAAAGTGGTGTAGTAGGTTCTAAGTTTCCATCTTCATCTGATTCCTCTATATATCCGAAGACTGCAGTTGTGTAACTTCGTTTTCTTGGAGACTCCGTATCTTTTGGAGACTTAAGTCAGGGCAGTCTACTTGGACATGTCCTAGCTCATTGCAATGGAAACATTGACGGTAGGGACATCTCCTACGGATGTGCCCTATCTCTCCACATGTATGGCATCTCTTACCCAGATCTTGGGAGTCATCTTTACTAAAATTTTCCGATTTAAATTCTTGGACGATTGGATTCGCTCGGAGTAATGCGTCTTGCAAGTCTGTTGGATGCATTGCTTCAAGACGATGGTTCAAAGGAGTGTTTAGGCCATGGCAAAACTTGGATACTTGCTGCGCAATATCCATAGGTGGTGCATATTTTAGTAGGGTTACAAACTTTGAGTAGTAAGCTTCCAAAGTTAATTCTAGTTGCTTTAGCCTGAAGAATTCATTCATCTTCAAAGTCTGGTAGGTTGGCGGAAGGTATCGTCTGCGTACAGCATCTTTCAGCTGAACCCAAGTAACAGCGGCTTCAGAAACACCTTCATCTTTGCACCATTGCTTCCACCATAATCGAGCCTGGCCAACTAACTAAAGTTTGGCTATCATTGCTTGATTGGTAGAGGCAGTTCCTGAAGCAAAGAAATAGTCATCCATCGACTCAATCCATATCTCTGCCTCTGCTGCAATGTCTATCCCTTCTCCATCAAACTTGGGTACCTTAATTTGCTTGAGAAAGAATTTCTTCTCTTGCATGTCAACATTCATGGGTGCAGAAGGTGCCTAACAATCAAGCCATACTGCTTAGATTATTTTGTTTAGGATATGTCTACAAACCATTCGTTAATCAATCACGTATCATTACAAAATTTTGCTCTGATACCAACTGTGAGGTGCCTGCCCATCGGCTTTCCAGGCACTCTTTTAGCGGCCTATCGAGAAACGAATCTAAGCATCGCTACTCGGCACTCCCAGGGAATGTTCCGAGTTTTGTTGCCTAGGGTTTTCCGAATCCGCCTCGCAACGGAACGTTCACGACCGACCCACTAGGATTGACCTGAAATTTGAGTTCCTAGTTGTCAAGGCCTCCTGTTAGCATTCTAGCGTCGGGTATTGGACATCCTACTTTACACAGAGATACCCAACCCGAAGCAGATCTATGCCGCACTTGGTTCAAAGAGAATGGGAAACGAGAGGGATGTGTTGCTCAACCTCTCTGCCCATAGGGCATAGTCCCATTTCGGTCCCCTAAAACAGCATGAATCGGGTTCTAACCTATCAATACCTAAAGGTCGAATGACGATAAAAACTTGTGAGAAGCCTCCCAGTTCTCTGGGACCACCCTGCCGTAGGATAGACCCATCGGGGATTCCGTCCACCCGCTTCCCTTGATAGCTTTAGTTTTCTAATTAGGTCCTACCACATTTATGTGTGACACTTAAAATCAGCTTCATTAATTAAGCCTTTTAGGGAACAAGGTTCGTTCGCGTAAATTATAGCACAGACACGAAAACAGAGCAAAGCAATCTATTGACAAACAAGATCAAACAAGTTCCTTAACTTATCTTCAAGTTAATCTTTGTCTCCCGCCCATACAGGAGAAATTATGTTTCGCTTCTGTCCAATAGAAGTATCCCTTCTGCCCTGCAGAAGTAACTGGTCCAATTCACATGGCACCAAAACTCAATCCTTTATCTAGAATAGGATCTCCCAACATGCCTAGATGTTGGGGGCCACGAAGGTTTTCAACTCCATTCTCGACCTAGCAAGGGGTGTCCAGAGCTCCAACTGACCTACAAGCTGTCTAGGAGCGAAACATCATTCCCGTGGTTGGCCTTTTCACCACTCGACCTTCGGCCCGTGAATCGAGCAGTGCCCTTTTGGGTTAATACGCGGTGCGACCATGGAGGTGATCCACCCGTACAATATATCCTTCCTTAATTAAATCCTTTAAGAATCAAGCACAAACAAGGCATTCAGCCTAATAACATTTTCTAAGAAAAGATTCCTTTATTCCCATGGCGACTTGTCATCACAGACTCTTGCCATGCATTTGCCATAAATCACAAGCACTTGGAATAATCATCCAAACAATAACTAACAACCAATTGAATGTAAAAAAATTTAGGATGTTGTTCGATCAATCAACAAAACCAATTGCATTCTTTCCAAACAATGCAAGAATAGATGATATAACATTTCCATCGTATATTTGCTCCCTCCCTTGGGATCTAAGAGCAATACCATGCAAACATGTTCTTAACACTTCCTTCCTTCGGCTAGGGCATATGTTAAGGGCTCAAACACTATTCATGATGTAAGTTCTATAGGTCACTTACCTTGATTGATAACCCAACCCTGAATTTGGATTGGCAAAAGTCATCCTTATCCAACGGATCTCAAGACATCCTAGTTTTAACCCTTATGATCAATTTCTTGTACTAGCTCTTAGTCAAGTCATGAGGCAAATAGAAATTTATCCTCACATATCAAATATGTTATAGGCATAACATATAAATACTTGATAAGATAAGTGCGAGATGATCTCAAGTAATTAGACTCCAATAGGCCTCGCATTGACCTAGAATCTAGTTTTTCTTAGTATTTGGCCTGTTAGGCTAAGTACTTTTGAAGTATCTAAACTTTAAACTAGTACTTCTCCATTCACGATTCTTAATGTCATATTCTTTTAGCAATTATGCTATCTATAACCCTTGACTATACTTTAATCTAGCATTTCTATGCCCAATCTTTTTTATGTCGTTCTTTTGACGACTATGCCATTCATAACGCTTGACTAATTCTTCCTTGTAATTGCTCTACTAGCAAATAAGTCATATGTAACTAGGTGCAATTATCTTCCCTTGATATATGCACTTCACAAGCTCCATCTTTCGAGTAAGCGAGATGAAATTTATCCTTTCCCATGACCTATACTCGTGCATCGTAGTATGGGGCCTAACGTATCTCAAACGAGAATCAAAGCAAGAATCTATCAATTTGAAAATACATTACTTACGACCGGAACCGCAGTTGGATTGACGATGATGCCTTTGCCCGAAGCCTTGTTGCTAGTTGCAAGATTGTCATCCACACGCGACATTCTTTGCTTGGAGGCCATCGTCCGCAAATAGACTCAAGAGATTAAGAAGGTAGAATAGATTCAAGATAAAAGATCGTAAGAGAAGATGGTTAAGTCGAGGACCGAGATAGAGGGAATTGAGCTAATTCTCTTCCTTGCAGCCTCTCGGGGTGACTCTCTCCTCTCTCTCTCTCTCTCTCTCAAGCTCTCTTTCAAGCTCTTCCTCACAATCTCTTGGAGGGGTATCCTTCTCTCTACCTCTCTCTCGCAGCCTCTCGGTGTCTCCTTATGCTTCTTATGCCTCTCCCATGCCTCATATTTATAGTGAATTAGAGAAGAGGGCTTGTGGTTGAGAAGTGGAGCTCTTTATGGAGGGGAATCTTGGAAAGATCAGTGATCTGATGCTCAGATCATAAATCTGATGGTTCCATTGGCTCCGAAAGGGGGGTAAAACCCCAAGACACTTGATTAGAAAGCTCTCAGTTCACTCTTTCTTCTTTTCTCTGTTCGAAGTGCTGTCTACTGCCTGTAAACCGCGATCGCGGCGCGCACCATTTCGCCAGTCACTTTTCTTTATTTTTCTTTTTATAAAATCTTCAAACTAACTAAAATATCACTTGTCTTTTCTTTTTAAATGACATCCAGTTCTAAAAATCTCCATATCTTTTTCTTTTAGGATAATATCTAAAGTATCTAAAATATACTAGTTTTATCCAAAATCTAATGTTTTTGGACCTTCCAAACTATACACATGAACTTAGTGATTAATATAACTCATAAGTCTCATTCACGTTGTAATTTACGTGAAGGGTGACTACGGTCCTTGCCAATTTGAGAAAAATATCGAATTTACGACTCTTGATTTTTCTAAATAAAATATTTTAAATTAAATAAAAATTATCAATAATTAATGTTTGTTAGTTTTTACCTTAGTTAGTCTTTAGTTAGTAATCTTACTAGCTGATTAATTTGACTAACTAACTTACAAACCAACCAACTAACTTGTATTGTGCGGAGATATTACATCCTCCTCCCCTTAGAGAAATCGAGATGTCCTCATCTCGAGAGAAACAGGGGGTATCATCTTGGAATATGTGGGTTATGGAACACCACGCTTCTACTGCGCTACTTTGATCTCTCACAGACATACGGTCTTTTGAAAAAAACAACCTATGATATTTGATATATTTGAGTCTTGGTTACAATAGAAAATTTATTGTAGTTACATCTCATGGATATCTTCTAGGTTTTTCCTAAGCACTCGGTATATTCTAGATCATTGGAGCTTGTACGACTTCTTTTCCTGTAAGCTTAAGTTCTCTTCGAGCTCTGTTGGGACAATTGATATAGTTATGTCCAATGTTGTGGCACTCGGAGCATCGGTGTTTAGGGTGCTTTGGACATTCCCTTTTGAAATGACCTAACTCCCTGCAATAGGAAACAACGCGGAGCTTTATCACTTGTGGTCACAAGATTTTTGGTTGTCCTTGGTAGGATTTTCTTCTTTAGACCAAAGTGTTCTAGGATTCTTTTAGCAGATTGGAGTGGTTCTTTCTTTATCTTGGAAACTACATTTCCAAATTTTCATGCCCTTAGTTCGAGACTGAGCTCCATGGACAATTGGCTTTGCTTGTAATACTAAAGAATACTTCCAAGCTTCGACATTCTGGTAAGACCCACTCTATATTAGTTGAGAAGAAATGACTTAAGAGAAATTCATTGCACATTATGACTATCATTCCTTGCCAGAGTATCTCTAATCATTTGCAAGTTCTAGGCTCAAAATAGATGCAACTCATATTACTCAAGTTCACTGTAGTCACAAGAGTAAGGTTTATTCCAATACAAGTTGTATTTCATGTCGACAAAATTTCTAGGATTTCTAATAATCCTAAAGTGGTGTAGTAGGTTCTAAGTTTCCATCTTCATCTGATTCCTCTATATATCCGAAGACTGCAGTTGTGTAACTTCGTTTTCTTGGAGACTCCGTATCTTTTGGAGACTTAAGTCAGGGCAGTCTACTTGGACATGTCCTAGCTCATTGCAATGGAAACATTGACGGTAGGGACATCTCCTACGGATGTGCCCTATCTCTCCACATGTATGGCATCTCTTACCCAGATCTTGGGAGTCATCTTTACTAAAATTTTCCGATTTAAATTCTTGGACGATTGGATTCGCTCGGAGTAATGCGTCTTGCAAGTCTGTTGGATGCATTGCTTCAAGACGATGGTTCAAAGGAGTGTTTAGGCCATGGCAAAACTTGGATACTTGCTGCGCAATATCCATAGGTGGTGCATATTTTAGTAGGGTTACAAACTTTGAGTAGTAAGCTTCCAAAGTTAATTCTAGTTGCTTTAGCCTGAAGAATTCATTCATCTTCAAAGTCTGGTAGGTTGGCGGAAGGTATCGTCTGCGTACAGCATCTTTCAGCTGAACCCAAGTAACAGCGGCTTCAGAAACACCTTCATCTTTGCACCATTGCTTCCACCATAATCGAGCCTGGCCAACTAACTAAAGTTTGGCTATCATTGCTTGATTGGTAGAGGAAGTTCCTGAAGCAAAGAAATAGTCATCCATCGACTCAATCCATATCTCTGCCTCTCCTGCAATGTCTATCCCTTCTCCATCAAACTTGGGTACCTTAATTTGCTTGAGAAAGAATTTCTTCTCTTGCATGTCAACATTCATGGGTGCAGAAGGTGCCTAACAATCAAGCCATACTGTTTAGATTATTTTGTTTAGGATATGTCTACAAACCATTCGTTAATCAATCACGTATCATTACAAAATTTTGCTCTGATACCAACTGTGAGGTGCCTGCCCATCGGCTTTCCAGGCACTCTTTTAGCGGCCTATCGAGAAACGAATCTAAGCATCGCTACTCGGCACTCCCAGGGAATGTTCCGAGTTTTGTTGCCTAGGGTTTCCCGAATCCGCCTCGCAACGGAACGTTCACCACCGACCCACTAGGATTGACCTGAAATTTGAGTTCCTAGTTGTCAAGGCCTCCTGTTAGCATTCTAGCGTCGGGTATTGGACATCCTACTTTACACAGAGATACCCAACCCGAAGCAGATCTATGCCGCACTTGGTTCAAAGAGAATGGGAAACGAGAGGGATGTGTTGCTCAACCTCTCTGCCCATAGGGCATAGTCCCATTTCGGTCCCCTAAAACAGCATGAATCGGGTTCTAACCTATCAATACCTAAAGGTCGAATGACGATAAAAACTTGTGAGAAGCCTCCCAGTTCTCTGGGACCACCCTGCCGTAGGATAGACCCATCGGGGATTCCGTCCACCCGCTTCCCTTGATAGCTTTAGTTTTCTAATTAGGTCCTACCACATTTATGTGTGACACTTAAAATCAGCTTCATTAATTAAGCCTTTTAGGGAACAAGGTTCGTTCGCGTAAATTATAGCACAGACACGAAAACAGAGCAAAGCAATCTATTGACAAACAAGATCAAACAAGTTCCTTAACTTATCTTCAAGTTAATCTTTGTCTCCCGCCCATACAGGAGAAATTATGTTTCGCTTCTGTCCAATAGAAGTATCCCTTCTGCCCTGCAGAAGTAACTGGTCCAATTCACATGGCACCAAAACTCAATCCTTTATCTAGAATAGGATCTCCCAACATGCCTAGATGTTGGGGGCCACGAAGGTTTTCAACTCCATTCTCGACCTAGCAAGGGGTGTCCAGAGCTCCAACTGACCTACAAGCTGTCTAGGAGCGAAACATCATTCCCGTGGTTGGCCTTTTCACCACTCGACCTTCGGCCCGTGAATCGAGCAGTGCCCTTTTGGGTTAATACGCGGTGCGACCATGGAGGTGATCCACCCGTACAATATATCCTTCCTTAATTAAATCCTTTAAGAATCAAGCACAAACAAGGCATTCAGCCTAATAACATTTTCTAAGAAAAGATTCCTTTATTCCCATGGCGACTTGTCATCACAGACTCTTGCCATGCATTTGCCATAAATCACAAGCACTTGGAATAATCATCCAAACAATAACTAACAACCAATTGAATGTAAAAAAATTTAGGATGTTGTTCGATCAATCAACAAAACCAATTGCATTCTTTCCAAACAATGCAAGAATAGATGATATAACATTTCCATCGTATATTTGCTCCCTCCCTTGGGATCTAAGAGCAATACCATGCAAACATGTTCTTAACACTTCCTTCCTTCGGCTAGGGCATATGTTAAGGGCTCAAACACTATTCATGATGTAAGTTCTATAGGTCACTTACCTTGATTGATAACCCAACCCTGAATTTGGATTGGCAAAAGTCATCCTTATCCAACGGATCTCAAGACATCCTAGTTTTAACCCTTATGATCAATTTCTTGTACTAGCTCTTAGTCAAGTCATGAGGCAAATAGAAATTTATCCTCATATATCAAATATGTTATAGGCATAACATATAAATACTTGATAAGATAAGTGCGAGATGATCTCAAGTAATTAGACTCCAATAGGCCTCGCATTGACCTAGAATCTAGTTTTTCTTAGTATTTGGCCTGTTAGGCTAAGTACTTTTGAAGTATCTAAACTTTAAACTAGTACTTCTCCATTCACGATTCTTAATGTCATATTCTTTTAGCAATTATGCTATCTATAACCCTTGACTATACTTTAATCTAGCATTTCTATGCCCAATCTTTTTTATGTCGTTCTTTTGACGACTATGCCATTCATAACGCTTGACTAATTCTTCCTTGTAATTGCTCTACTAGCAAATAAGTTATATGTAACTAGGTGCAATTATCTTCCCTTGATATATGCACTTCACAAGCTCCATCTTTCGAGTAAGCGAGATGAAATTTATTCTTTCCCATGACCTATACTCGTGCATCGTAGTATGGGGCCTAACGTATCTCATACGAGAATCAAAGCAAGAATCTATCAATTTGAAAATACATTACTTACGACCGGAACCGCAGTTGGATTGACGATGATGCCTTTGCCCGAAGCCTTGTTGCTAGTTGCAAGATTGTCATCCACACGCGACATTCTTTGCTTGGAGGCCATCGTCCGCAAATAGACTCAAGAGATTAAGAAGGTAGAATAGATTCAAGATAAAAGATCGTAAGAGAAGATGGTTAAGTCGAGGACCGAGATAGAGGGAATTGAGCTAATTCTCTTCCTTGCAGCCTCTCGGGGTGACTCTCTCCTCTCTCTCTCTCTCTCTCAAGCTCTCTTTCAAGCTCTTCCTCACAATCTCTTGGAGGGGTATCCTTCTCTCTACCTCTCTCTCGCAGCCTCTCGGTGTCTCCTTATGCTTCTTATGCCTCTCCCATGCCTCATATTTATAGTGAATTAGAGAAGAGGGCTTGTGGTTGAGAAGTGGAGCTCTTTATGGAGGGGAATCTTGGAAAGATCAGTGATCTGATGCTCAGATCATAAATCTGATGGTTCCATTGGCTCCGAAAGGGGGGTAAAACCCCAAGACACTTGATTAGAAAGCTCTCAGTTCACTCTTTCTTCTTTTCTCTGTTCGAAGTGCTGTCTACTGCCTGTAAACCGCGATCGCGGCGCGCACCATTTCGCCAGTCACTTTTCTTTATTTTTCTTTTTATAAAATCTTCAAACTAACTAAAATATCACTTGTCTTTTCTTTTTAAATGACATCCAGTTCTAAAAATCTCCATATCTTTTTCTTTTAGGATAATATCTAAAGTATCTAAAATATACTAGTTTTATCCAAAATCTAATGTTTTTGGACCTTCCAAACTATACACATGAACTTAGTGATTAATATAACTCATAAGTCTCATTCACGTTGTAATTTACGTGAAGGGTGACTACGGTCCTTGCCAATTTGAGAAAAATATCGAATTTACGACTCTTGATTTTTCTAAATAAAATATTTTAAATTAAATAAAAATTATCAATAATTAATGTTTGTTAGTTTTTACCTTAGTTAGTCTTTAGTTAGTAATCTTACTAGCTGATTAATTTGACTAACTAACTTACAAACCAACCAACTAACTTGTATTGTGCGGAGATATTACATCCTCCTCCCCTTAGAGAAATCGAGATGTCCTCATCTCGAGAGAAACAGGGGGTATCATCTTGGAATATGTGGGTTATGGAACACCACGCTTCTACTGCGCTACTTTGATCTCTCACAGACATACGGTCTTTTGAAAAAAACAACCTATGATATTTGATATATTTGAGTCTTGGTTACAATAGAAAATTTATTGTAGTTACATCTCATGGATATCTTCTAGGTTTTTCCTAAGCACTCGGTATATTCTAGATCATTGGAGCTTGTACGACTTCTTTTCCTGTAAGCTTAAGTTCTCTTCGAGCTCTGTTGGGACAATTGATATAGTTATGTCCAATGTTGTGGCACTCGGAGCATCGGTGTTTAGGGTGCTTTGGACATTCCCTTTTGAAATGACCTAACTCCCTGCAATAGGAAACAACGCGGAGCTTTATCACTTGTGGTCACAAGATTTTTGGTTGTCCTTGGTAGGATTTTCTTCTTTAGACCAAAGTGTTCTAGGATTCTTTTAGCAGATTGGAGTGGTTCTTTATCTTGGAAACTACATTTCCAAATTTTCATGCCCTTAGTTCGAGACTGAGCTCCATGGACAATTGGCTTTGCTTGTAATACTAAAGAATACTTCCAAGCTTCGACATTCTGGTAAGACCCAGTCTATATTAGTTGAGAAGAAATGACTTAAGAGAAATTCATTGCACATTATGACTATCATTCCTTGCCAGAGTATCTCTAATCATTTGCAAGTTCTAGGCTCAAAATAGATGCAACTCATATTACTCAAGTTAACTGTAGTCACAAGAGTAAGGTTTATTCCAATACAAGTTGTATTTCATGTCGACAAAATTTCTAGGATTTCTAATAATCCTAAAGTGGTGTAGTAGGTTCTAAGTTTCCATCTTCATCTGATTCCTCTATATATCCGAAGACTGCAGTTGTGTAACTTCGTTTTCTTGGAGACTCCGTATCTTTTGGAGACTTAAGTCAGGGCAGTCTACTTGGACATGTCCTAGCTCATTGCAATGGAAACATTGACGGTAGGGACATCTCCTACGGATGTGCCCTATCTCTCCACATGTATGGCATCTCTTACCCAGATCTTGGGAGTCATCTTTACTAAAATTTTCCGATTTAAATTCTTGGACGATTGGATTCGCTCGGAGTAATGCGTCTTGCAAGTCTGTTGGATGCATTGCTTCAAGACGATGGTTCAAAGGAGTGTTTAGGCCATGGCAAAACTTGGATACTTGCTGCGCAATATCCATAGGTGGTGCATATTTTAGTAGGGTTACAAACTTTGAGTAGTAAGCTTCCAAAGTTAATTCTAGTTGCTTTAGCCTGAAGAATTCATTCATCTTCAAAGTCTGGTAGGTTGGCGGAAGGTATCGTCTGCGTACAGCATCTTTCAGCTGAACCCAAGTAACAGCGGCTTCAGAAACACCTTCATCTTTGCACCATTGCTTCCACCATAATCGAGCCTGGCCAACTAACTAAAGTTTGGCTATCATTGCTTGATTGGTAGAGGCAGTTCCTGAAGCAAAGAAATAGTCATCCATCGACTCAATCCATATCTCTGCCTCTGCTGCAATGTCTATCCCTTCTCCATCAAACTTGGGTACCTTAATTTGCTTGAGAAAGAATTTCTTCTCTTGCATGTCAACATTCATGGGTGCAGAAGGTGCCTAACAATCAAGCCATACTGCTTAGATTATTTTGTTTAGGATATGTCTACAAACCATTCGTTAATCAATCACGTATCATTACAAAATTTTGCTCTGATACCAACTGTGAGGTGCCTGCCCATCGGCTTTCCAGGCACTCTTTTAGCGGCCTATCGAGAAACGAATCTAAGCATCGCTACTCGGCACTCCCAGGGAATGTTCCGAGTTTTGTTGCCTAGGGTTTCCCGAATCCGCCTCGCAACGGAACGTTCACGACCGACCCACTAGGATTGACCTGAAATTTGAGTTCCTAGTTGTCAAGGCCTCCTGTTAGCATTCTAGCGTCGGGTATTGGACATCCTACTTTACACAGAGATACCCAACCCGAAGCAGATCTATGCCGCACTTGGTTCAAAGAGAATGGGAAACGAGAGGGATGTGTTGCTCAACCTCTCTGCCCATAGGGCATAGTCCCATTTCGGTCCCCTAAAACAGCATGAATCGGGTTCTAACCTATCAATACCTAAAGGTCGAATGACGATAAAAACTTGTGAGAAGCCTCCCAGTTCTCTGGGACCACCCTGCCGTAGGATAGACCCATCGGGGATTCCGTCCACCCGCTTCCCTTGATAGCTTTAGTTTTCTAATTAGGTCCTACCACATTTATGTGTGACACTTAAAATCAGCTTCATTAATTAAGCCTTTTAGGGAACAAGGTTCGTTCGCGTAAATTATAGCACAGACACGAAAACAGAGCAAAGCAATCTATTGACAAACAAGATCAAACAAGTTCCTTAACTTATCTTCAAGTTAATCTTTGTCTCCCGCCCATACAGGAGAAATTATGTTTCGCTTCTGTCCAATAGAAGTATCCCTTCTGCCCTGCAGAAGTAACTGGTCCAATTCACATGGCACCAAAACTCAATCCTTTATCTAGAATAGGATCTCCCAACATGCCTAGATGTTGGGGGCCACGAAGGTTTTCAACTCCATTCTCGACCTAGCAAGGGGTGTCCAGAGCTCCAACTGACCTACAAGCTGTCTAGGAGCGAAACATCATTCCCGTGGTTGGCCTTTTCACCACTCGACCTTCGGCCCGTGAATCGAGCAGTGCCCTTTTGGGTTAATACGCGGTGCGACCATGGAGGTGATCCACCCGTACAATATATCCTTCCTTAATTAAATCCTTTAAGAATCAAGCACAAACAAGGCATTCAGCCTAATAACATTTTCTAAGAAAAGATTCCTTTATTCCCATGGCGACTTGTCATCACAGACTCTTGCCATGCATTTGCCATAAATCACAAGCACTTGGAATAATCATCCAAACAATAACTAACAACCAATTGAATGTAAAAAAATTTAGGATGTTGTTCGATCAATCAACAAAACCAATTGCTTTCTTTCCAAACAATGCAAGAATAGATGATATAACATTTCCATCGTATATTTGCTCCCTCCCTTGGGATCTAAGAGCAATACCATGCAAACATGTTCTTAACACTTCCTTCCTTCGGCTAGGGCATATGTTAAGGGCTCAAACACTATTCATGATGTAAGTTCTATAGGTCACTTACCTTGATTGATAACCCAACCCTGAATTTGGATTGGCAAAAGTCATCCTTATCCAACGGATCTCAAGACATCCTAGTTTTAACCCTTATGATCAATTTCTTGTACTAGCTCTTAGTCAAGTCATGAGGCAAATAGAAATTTATCCTCATATATCAAATATGTTATAGGCATAACATATAAATACTTGATAAGATAAGTGCGAGATGATCTCAAGTAATTAGACTCCAATAGGCCTCGCATTGACCTAGAATCTAGTTTTTCTTAGTATTTGGCCTGTTAGGCTAAGTACTTTTGAAGTATCTAAACTTTAAACTAGTACTTCTCCATTCACGATTCTTAATGTCATATTCTTTTAGCAATTATGCTATCTATAACCCTTGACTATACTTTAATCTAGCATTTCTATGCCCAATCTTTTTTATGTCGTTCTTTTGACGACTATGCCATTCATAACGCTTGACTAATTCTTCCTTGTAATTGCTCTACTAGCAAATAAGTTATATGTAACTAGGTGCAATTATCTTCCCTTGATATATGCACTTCACAAGCTCCATCTTTCGAGTAAGCGAGATGAAATTTATCCTTTCCCATGACCTATACTCGTGCATCGTAGTATGGGGCCTAACGTATCTCATACGAGAATCAAAGCAAGAATCTATCAATTTGAAAATACATTACTTACGACCGGAACCGCAGTTGGATTGACGATGATGCCTTTGCCCGAAGCCTTGTTGCTAGTTGCAAGATTGTCATCCACACGCGACATTCTTTGCTTGGAGGCCATCGTCCGCAAATAGACTCAAGAGATTAAGAAGGTAGAATAGATTCAAGATAAAAGATCGTAAGAGAAGATGGTTAAGTCGAGGACCGAGATAGAGGGAATTGAGCTAATTCTCTTCCTTGCAGCCTCTCGGGGTGACTCTCTCCTCTCTCTCTCTCTCTCTCTCTCTCTCTCTCTCTCTCTCTCTCTCTCTCTCAAGCTCTCTTTCAAGCTCTTCCTCACAATCTCTTGGAGGGGTATCCTTCTCTCTACCTCTCTCTCGCAGCCTCTCGGTGTCTCCTTATGCTTCTTATGCCTCTCCCATGCCTCATATTTATAGTGAATTAGAGAAGAGGGCTTGTGGTTGAGAAGTGGAGCTCTTTATGGAGGGGAATCTTGGAAAGATCAGTGATCTGATGCTCAGATCATAAATCTGATGGTTCCATTGGCTCCGAAAGGGGGGTAAAACCCCAAGACACTTGATTAGAAAGCTCTCAGTTCACTCTTTCTTCTTTTCTCTGTTCGAAGTGCTGTCTACTGCCTGTAAACCGCGATCGCGGCGCGCACCATTTCGCCAGTCACTTTTCTTTATTTTTCTTTTTATAAAATCTTCAAACTAACTAAAATATCACTTGTCTTTTCTTTTTAAATGACATCCAGTTCTAAAAATCTCCATATATTTTTCTTTTAGGATAATATCTAAAGTATCTAAAATATACTAGTTTTATCCAAAATCTAATGTTTTTGGACCTTCCAAACTATACACATGAACTTAGTGATTAATATAACTCATAAGTCTCATTCACGTTGTAATTTACGTGAAGGGTGACTACGGTCCTTGCCAATTTGAGAAAAATATCGAATTTACGACTCTTGATTTTTCTAAATAAAATATTTTAAATTAAATAAAAATTATCAATAATTAATGTTTGTTAGTTTTTACCTTAGTTAGTCTTTAGTTAGTAATCTTACTAGCTTATTAATTTGACTAACTAACTTACAAACCAACCAACTAACTTGTATTGTGCGGAGATATTACATCCTCCTCCCCTTAGAGAAATCGAGATGTCCTCATCTCGAGAGAAACAGGGGGTATCATCTTGGAATATGTGGGTTATGGAACACCACGCTTCTAATGCGCTACTTTGATCTCTCACAGACATACGGTCTTTTGAAAAAAACAACCTATGATATTTGATATATTTGAGTCTTGGTTACAATAGAAAATTTATTGTAGTTACATCTCATGGATATCTTCTAGGTTTTTCCTAAGCACTCGGTATATTCTAGATCATTGGAGCTTGTACGACTTCTTTTCCTGTAAGCTTAAGTTCTCTTCGAGCTCTGTTGGGACAATTGATATAGTTATGTCCAATGTTGTGGCACTCGGAGCATCGGTGTTTAGGGTGCTTTGGACATTCCCTTTTGAAATGACCTAACTCCCTGCAATAGGAAACAACGCGGAGCTTTATCACTTGTGGTCACAAGATTTTTGGTTGTCCTTGGTAGGATTTTCTTCTTTAGACCAAAGTGTTCTAGGATTCTTTTAGCAGATTGGAGTGGTTCTTTATCCCGGAAACTACATTTCCAAATTTTCATGCCCTTAGTTCGAGACTGAGCTCCATGGACAATTGGCTTTGCTTGTAATACTAAAGAATACTTCCAAGCTTCGACATTCTGGTAAGACCCAGTCTATATTAGTTGAGAAGGAATGACTTAAGAGAAATTCATTGCACATTATGACTATCATTCCTTGCCAGAGTATCTCTAATCATTTGCAAGTTCTAGGCTCAAAATAGATGCAACTCATATTACTCAAGTTAACTGTAGTCACAAGAGTAAGGTTTATTCCAATACAAGTTGTATTTCATGTCGACAAAATTTCTAGGATTTCTAATAATCCTAAAGTGGTGTAGTAGGTTCTAAGTTTCCATCTTCATCTGATTCCTCTATATATCCGAAGACTGCAGTTGTGTAACTTCGTTTTCTTGGAGACTCCGTATCTTTTGGAGACTTAAGTCAGGGCAGTCTACTTGGACATGTCCTAGCTCATTGCAATGGAAACATTGACGGTAGGGACATCTCCTACGGATGTGCCCTATCTCTCCACATGTATGGCATCTCTTACCCAGATCTTGGGAGTCATCTTTACTAAAATTTTCCGATTTAAATTCTTGGACGATTGGATTCGCTCGGAGTAATGCGTCTTGCAAGTCTGTTGGATGCATTGCTTCAAGACGATGGTTCAAAGGAGTGTTTAGGCCATGGCAAAACTTGGATACTTGCTGCGCAATATCCATAGGTGGTGCATATTTTAGTAGGGTTACAAACTTTGAGTAGTAAGCTTCCAAAGTTAATTCTAGTTGCTTTAGCCTGAAGAATTCATTCATCTTCAAAGTCTGGTAGGTTGGCGGAAGGTATCGTCTGCGTACAGCATCTTTCAGCTGAACCCAAGTAACAGCGGCTTCAGAAACACCTTCATCTTTGCACCATTGCTTCCACCATAATCGAGCCTGGCCAACTAACTAAAGTTTGGCTATCATTGCTTGATTGGTAGAGGCAGTTCCTGAAGCAAAGAAATAGTCATCCATCGACTCAATCCATATCTCTGCCTCTGCTGCAATGTCTATCCCTTCTCCATCAAACTTGGGTACCTTAATTTGCTTGAGAAAGAATTTCTTCTCTTGCATGTCAACATTCATGGGTGCAGAAGGTGCCTAACAATCAAGCCATACTGCTTAGATTATTTTGTTTAGGATATGTCTACAAACCATTCGTTAATCAATCACGTATCATTACAAAATTTTGCTCTGATACCAACTGTGAGGTGCCTGCCCATCGGCTTTCCAGGCACTCTTTTAGCGGCCTATCGAGAAACGAATCTAAGCATCGCTACTCGGCACTCCCAGGGAATGTTCCGAGTTTTGTTGCCTAGGGTTTCCCGAATCCGCCTCGCAACGGAACGTTCACGACCGACCCACTAGGATTGACCTGAAATTTGAGTTCCTAGTTGTCAAGGCCTCCTGTTAGCATTCTAGCGTCGGGTATTGGACATCCTACTTTACACAGAGATACCCAACCCGAAGCAGATCTATGCCGCACTTGGTTCAAAGAGAATGGGAAACGAGAGGGATGTGTTGCTCAACCTCTCTGCCCATAGGGCATAGTCCCATTTCGGTCCCCTAAAACAGCATGAATCGGGTTCTAACCTATCAATACCTAAAGGTCGAATGACGATAAAAACTTGTGAGAAGCCTCCCAGTTCTCTGGGACCACCCTGCCGTAGGATAGACCCATCGGGGATTCCGTCCACCCGCTTCCCTTGATAGCTTTAGTTTTCTAATTAGGTCCTACCACATTTATGTGTGACACTTAAAATCAGCTTCATTAATTAAGCCTTTTAGGGAACAAGG